>NC_069501.1:157709763-158009763 GCF_027579735.1 Bombina bombina
CCACCTTGCTGGCATCTGAGTCGGACTGGAGCTCTCTGCCCTTTACCAATCCAGCCACGGGCCCATCCATCTGGCCCATCAAGACTCACTCTCATTTCATCAGTCCATAAAACCTTAGAAAAATCAGTCTTGAGATATTTCTTGGCCCAGTCTTGACGTTTCAGCTTGTGTGTCTTGTTCAGTGGTGGTCGTCTTTCAGCCTTTCTTACCTTGGCCATGTCTCTGAGTATTGCACACCTTGTGCTTTTGGGCACTCCAGTGATACTGCAGCTCTGAAATATGGCCAAACTGGTGGCAAGTGGCATTTTGGCAGCTGCACGCTTGACTTTTCTCAGTTCATGGGCAGTTATTTTGGGCCTTGGTTTTTCCACACGCTTCTTGCGACCCTGTTGACTATTTTGAATGAAACGCTTGATTGTTCGATGATCACGCTTCAGAAGCTTTGCAATTTTAAGAGTGCTGCATCCCTCTGCAAGATATCTCACTATTTTTGACTTTTCTGAGCCTGTCAAGTCCTTCTTTTGACCCATTTTGCCAAAGGAAAGGAAGTTGCCTAATAATTATGCACACCTGATATAGGGTGTTGATGACATTAGACCACACCCCTTCTCATTACAGAGATGCACATCACCTAATATGCTTAATTGGTAGTAGGCTTTCGAGCCTTACAGCTTGGAGTAAGACAACATGCATAAAGAGGATGATGTGGTCAAAATACTCATTTGCCTAATAATTCTGCACTCCCTGTATATATATACAGGGAGTGCAGAATTATTAGGCAAATGAGTATTTTGACCACATCATCCTCTTTATGCATGTTGTCTTACTCCAAGCTGTATAGGCTCGAAAGCCTTCTACCAATTAAGCATATTAGGTGATGTGCATCTCTGTAATGAGAAGGGGTGTGGTCTAATGACATCAACACCCTATATCAGGTGTGCATAATTATTAGGCAACTTCCTTTCCTTTGGCAAAATGGGTCAAAAGAAGGACTTGACAGGCTCAGAAAAGTAAAAAATAGTGAGATATCTTGCAGAGGGATACAACACTCTTAAAATTGCAAAGCTTCTGAAGCGTGATCATCGAACAATCAAGCGTTTCATTCAAAATAGTCAACAGGGTTGCAAGAAGCGTGTGGAAAAACCAAGGCGCAAAATAACTGCCCATGAACTGAGAAAAGTCAAGCGTGCAGCTGCCAAGATGCCACTTGCCACCAGTTTGGCCATATTTCAGAGCTGCAACATCACTGGAGTGCCCAAAAGCACAAGGTGTGCAATACTCAGAGACATGGCCAAGGTAAGAAAGGCTGAAAGACGACCACCACTGAACAAGACACACAAGCTGAAACGTCAAGACTGGGCCAAGAAATATCTCAAGACTGATTTTTCTAAGGTTTTATGGAATGATGAAATGAGAGTGAGTCTTGATGGGCCAGATGGATGGGCCCGTGGCTGGATTGGTAAAAGGCAGAGAGCTCCAGTCCGACTCAGACGCCAGCAAGGTGGAGGTGGAGTACTGGTTTGGGCTGGTATCATCAAAGATGAGCTTGTGGGGCCTTTTCGGGTTGAGGATGGAGTCAAGCTCAACTCCCAGTCCTACTGCCAGTTTCTGGAAGACACCTTCTTCAAGCAGTGGTACAGGAAGAAGTCTGCATCCTTCAAGAAAAACATGATTTTCATGCAGGACAATGCTCCATCACACGCGTCCAAGTACTCCACAGCGTGGCTGGCAAGAAAGGGTATAAAAGAAGAAAATCTAATGACATGGCCTCCTTGTTCACCTGATCTGAACCCCATTGAGAACCTGTGGTCCATCATCAAATGTGAGATTTACAAGGAGGGAAAATAGTACACCTCTCTGAACAGTGTCTGGGAGGCTGTGGTTGCTGCTGCACGCAATGTTGATGGTGAACAGATCAAAACACTGACAGAATCCATGGATGGCAGGGTTTTGAGTGTCCTTGCAAAGAAAGGTGGCTATATTGGTCACTGATTTGTTTTTGTTTGGTTTTTGAATGTCAGAAATGTATATTTGTGAATGTTGAGATGTTATATTGGTTTCACTGGTAAAAATAAATAATTGAAATGGGTATATATTTGTTTTTTGTTAAGTTGCCTAATAATTATGCACAGTAATAGTCACCTGCACACACAGATATCCCCCTAAAATAGCTATAACTAAAAACAAACTAAAAACTACTTCCAAAACTATTCAGCTTTGATATTAATGAGTTTTTTGGGTTCATTGAGAACATGGTTGTTGTTCAATAATAAAATTAATCCTCAAAAATACAACTTGCCTAATAATTCTGCACTCCCTGTATATATATATATATATATATATATGCCTTCTCTCTGACGTTGAGAGTGTGGCAACCCTATGTGGGAGTGGGACTGAGTATGGCTTTACCCCACCTGTAGATTTGCACATACACATGACGAGTCACATGATGCCATCAGTGAGCTGCAGCCGTAGGCCAGGCGGGACATTTCATGTGCTGTGTCACGCGGTACAGATGCATCACCTGGCTTTGCACTACTGTGAGCTTGCTGAACACATCTAGTGAGTTAATAAGTACATGTGTGTGTAACCACTATCACCAGCTAGCTAACAGTAGTGCATTGCTGCTGAGTATATGTACATATGTTTTCAACAAAGGATACCAAAAGAACAAAGTAAACTTTCTAATAGAAGTTATTTTAAAAAGTGTCTTGAAAAGACATACTTTATATGAATAGTTAAAGTTTACTTTTGGCTTTCATACTCCTTAAAAGCTAGATTAAAGTTTGGCTGATTCAGGTGGAATTATTTAAGAATGCACTTGTTTTTCATGAAAAACTAGCACTTTAATTTGGTTTTGTTGTGTTTTTTTTTTTATATTTTACTTTTTTTTCATACCAACCAATTGTCAAAATACAGTGATTATAGGGTATTGTAAATGTTAAATGTTTTTGTCATTTAAACAAGCATTATGTTTGGTATACGGTTAAAAAAGAAATGGTGAGCAAAGGTGGGGGGGGGGGGGGAGTAGGCCTCTTTGCTCTAAAATGCTTGGGTCTTTTTTTGGTCCCAGTCCGGCCTTGATTGACAGGCTCTGCTCTCACATGATTGGTTGCACAAAAGCAGCAGGCAGCACTGCACAAGGAAATTAACAGCTTTTACTACAAATACATGCTCCCTCATTGTGAGCCATGTTTATCCATCAGTTAGTACATGAGGTCATTTGTCAAGAGAAGCAGAACAAAATATCATACTTTTTCTACAATCCCTCCCGATTCTAATGCATTTTAAACATACTTTGCTGTGTTAAATAGTATAAGCAACATTATAATTAAATTATCATAAAGGTTGTAGATTGTTATCCTTTTTAGATTTATTCTCCCACTTACATGTTTTTCTTTTTTTTTTTGTTACCTTACAGTTATTTTTCGAAATTGTGATGAGCATGTCTTTCTGATGGATATCCAGCATAACTTTTAGGACAACATCTGTCACTAATATTTGGTTGAGCTGAGCTCAGTAGTGATAACTTTTAAACAGGAGATACTGGGCCCGATCCGATATGTAGTGTCACCCGCAAAAGCCGGCTACCCCAAATTTTGCGATTGTTTGTTATCCTATATACGGTGTAACATAGAAGTTACGCTCGTACATTTCTGCCTTCACCCGTAGTTTTTCCCCCCATAGACGGACATAGAAAACCCGCGCAGTTTGGTATCCAATATACAGCGAAATCTTACTCCATTTTCACCTCGCCACAAAATGCAAAAAAAAAAAAAAAAAGAAGTTACGCTCGTACATTTCTGCCTTCACCCGTAGTTTTTCCCCCCATAGACGGACATAGAAAACCCGCGCAGTTTGGTATCCAATATACAGCGAAATCTTACTCCATTTTCACCTCGCCACAAAATGCAGGCATAGCAAGCCTTACGCTGAGTATTGGAGCACCGTAACTCCCTAAAATGCCTGCAAAATAAAACCTAACACCTAATGCATGCGCAATGTCTATCTACCTGTCAACCGCAATCCACCACCGCAATACCTAATAAAGTGTTTAACCCCTAAACTGCAGCTTCAAGACCCCGCAACCTATATTAAATGTATTACCTCCTAATCTGATCCCCCTACACCGCCGCCACCTATATTAAATATATTAACCCCTAATCTGATCCTCCTACACCGCCGCCACCTATATTAAATATATTAACCCCTAATCGGATCCCCCTACACCGCCACCACCTATATTAAATATATTTCCCCCTAAACCTAAGTCTAACCCTAACACCCCCTAACTTAATTATTATTTAAATAAACCTAAATAATATTAATATTATTAACTAAATTATTCCTATTTAAAACTAAATACTTACCTATAAAAAAAAACCTAAGATAGCTACAATATAATTAATAATTACATTGTAGCTATTTTAGGGTTTATATTTATTTTACAGGTAACTTTGTATTTATTTTAACTAGGAACAATAGCTATTAAATAGTTAATAACTATTTAATAGCTACCTAGTTAAAATAATTACAAAATTACCTGTAAAATAAATCCTAACCTAAGTTACAAATACACCTAACACTACCCTATCAATAAATTAATTAAATAAACTACAATTATCTAAACTAAAATACAGTTAAATAAACTAAACTATATTACAAAAACAAACACTAAATTACAAAAAATAAAAAAATATTACAAGAAGTTTAATCTAATTACACCTAATCTAAGCCCCCTAATAAAATAAAAAAGCCCCCCAAAATAATAAAATTTCCCTACCCTAAACTAAATTACAAAAGTAATCAGCTCTATTACCAGCCCTTAAAAGGGCCTTTTGCGGGGCATTGCCCCAAAGTAATCAGCTCTTTTACCTGTAAAAAAAGAACAATCCCCCCCCCATTACAACCCACCACCCACACACTCCTACTCTAAAATCCACCCGATTCCCCCTTAAAAAAACCTAAGTCTAACCCCCAAGTGGTCCTTACCTGTCCTGAAGACCGGCGGAGAAGGTCCTGTTCCAGGCGGTGAAGTCTTCTTCCAAGCAGCGAACTCTTCTTCTTCCAGGAACCAGCCGGCACAGAGCAGAGGAGTTGAAGACCGATGACCGCAGAGCTGAAGACCGTAGACTCTGGAACTGAAGACCGGCCACGCTGGAACTGAATTTTGAATAGCAAAAGGCCCTTTTAAGGGCTGGTAATAGAGCTGATTACTTTTGTAATTTAGTTTAGGGTAGGGAAATTTTATTATTTTGGGGGGCTTTTTTATTTTATTAGGGGGCTTAGATTAGGTGTAATTAGATTAAACTTCTTGTAATATTTTTTATTTTTTGTAATTTAGTGGGGGGTTTTTTGTAATATAGTTTAGTTTATTTAATTATATTTTAGTTTAGGTAATTGTAGTTTATTTAATTAATTTATTGATAGTGTAGTGTTAGGTGTATTTGCAACTTTTTTATTTTTTTACAGGTAATTTTGTAATTATTTGAACTAGGTAGCTATTAAAACTATTTAATAGCTATTGTACCTAGTTAAAATAAATACAGTTACCTGTAAAATAAATATAAACCCTAAAATAGCTACAATGTAATTATTAATTATATTGTAGCTATCTTAGGGTTTATGTTATAGGTAAGTATTTAGTTTTAAATAGGAATAATTTAGTTAATAATATTAATATTATTTAGATTTATTTAAATAATAATTAAGTTAGGGGGTGTTAGGGTTAGACTTAGGTTTAGGGGGTAATATATTTAATATAGGTGGTGGCGGTGTAGGGGGATCCGATTAGGGGTTAATATATTTAATATAGGTGGCGGCGGTGTAGGGGGATCAGATTAGGGGTTGATATATTTAATATAGGTGGCGGCAGTGTAGGGGGATCAGATTAGGGGGCAATACATTTAATATAGGTGGCGGCGGTGTAGGGGGATCAGATTAGGGGGTAATACATTTAATATAGGTGGCGGCGGGGTCCGGGAGTGGCGGTTTAGGGGTTAATACTAGGATAGGCTTATTGCGTTGTGGGGGGTTGTCGGTCTAGGGGTTACATGTGTCGGGCTGATTTTTGTGAGGCAGGTTAAACAGTTACGGGAGATTTTATATTTTAGTTTTTTTAGGCGCAGGCAGTTTCTAAAGTGGAGACTCCAGAAATATGTACTTACGCTTATTTCTGGACATCGCTAGTTTGTCCGACTTACAGCACTTTAGCTACTGCCGGTGGGGTATATTGGATACCCTGATGTGCGAGGTGAAACTACTGGCGGCGCGGGTTCCCTCGCTTGCGCCGAAAAGTACGCAGTATATCGGATTGCCCACTGTAGTCTAGATAGAATGTTCTCATGCATCAATTTTTATTAATGTTATAGTAATGTAGGAAAGGGTTGGAAGGCAGAAGATATATTTGTCAATATAATGTTATCTGATTATACCTGATAAGCTGTATAGGGACACTTTATAATTTTAAATATTCAATATATTTTTTTTTTTATATAGTAGCATATTTTCCCTGACTTTACAAGGATTTTGAAATAAATGGCTAATTTTTATTCTGATATTTGTTGATAAACTATACTGCATTGATATTATTTGGAGGGTGTGTTATAGAATTCAAGCAAGATCTGAGTGACAGCTTGGTTATGAGATACAGCTCATAAAAATAGACAGTATGTATTCAATGTATTTCAGAACAGATGAATGTAGTTTTGAAATGTAGGAAAGCTGATAAAATACATTAAGATGAATTCAAGACTAAAATATTAATACAGAATTTCATGGTTACAGCAATGGCCAATATGGTGTTAAAGGAAACAATAGTTACACAACACTATTATATGGAGTAACAAGGCTTGTAAGCATTTTTTTTTATCCACAATTGTACAATACAGTGGGAATTTATACTGTATATGTTTTGTTTTTTTAACACTGAAGCAATTTAAATATGTCTTTAAATATTGTGCTCATTCCCAAAGAAAACAACAACGTAACTTTTTTTGATATTGGTGCTAAATGCATTTGTACAAAATAAATAAAATAAAACTAGGAGTCACAATATAAGCAAACTTTAAATATTTTTTTTTTAACATTTTACTAATAATTTATACAGGTAATTTAATTTTAATAATAATTCAATATAGTTTACTATAAGATTTGGACTGTTTCCTTGAATTCTACAAATGTGCATATAGTGAAATGTAACAGCGCAATTTGATTAGTTTTTTATGTGTGCTTAAATGTACTTTTAATCATCCAGCACCTATCCTAGGTCCCCATTCTGTGGTCATTTGTAGGTTTCAGTTTTGAAGGGTTTAACCTATGTTGACAACTATCTTGATAAATTATAGGCATTTTAAATATAAAAAATAAATCAGTTTAGTACAAAGTTTCCTGTTTTACATGGATACCTCTTGAAGTTTTATTAAAGAGACATAAAAGCGTAAAAATAAAATGCTTTAAACATGTCTGGACTCAAGGCGCAATCCCATCTGAAAACCCATACACTATTGGATCAGACCTTCATGAAGGTGCAATCTTGTTTGAACATGATTTTTGAGTCTACAATATTGCAATGGAGCAGTTTCACATTTTACAGTTTCAGGGCCATTGAAATCCACTTTTAGAAGATTAGAGAAGTCCTTTTTTTGTTTTTTAAATCTATATCACACCAAATGGGAAAGGGTGCTTTGAAAATCAGTAAATGTAAGTAATAAAAACAAAAATACTTTTAAACTATAAAAGTGTCAATATAGTCATTGAGCAAACATGCCCAGTATGCCCATTAACCCTATATACAAATGGGTTTCAGATTATTAAGCAGTGATCAGGATGGATTCAGATTGCAATAGGTTCATTTTGAACTCCAAGTCTTGAATGCACAATCCTGTTTGAAAGCCCGCACTCCTGTACTGATAGTGATAATAAAGACAGCGCAAGTGTGATTTTGAAACAAACATTAACAGATGAGATTCCTACATGCCATTTCTAGATGTTGGGGTCCTGATCTCACTTTTCCTGAAGATCTCCTTAGCCATACAGGATATCATGTACTTCATACATATGTAAATGTTTGCCACAATAGTAATTAATTATTAAATTGATGTAATTTATGCTAATACACCTCTACAATAGGTCTTGGGGTCATTTCAGGCTGTCTTGCACATGTGCAATATTATGGAATGATCCCAAATAGTCTCGGAAAGCCACTTCAGGGCATTATCCAGTGCCTTTAGGCACTAAATTTGATAAGTCTAAAATTGTCTCAAAAACCTAAAAGAAATCTTGAAAATGGAGTGCGATCTCCAAGAAATTTTTGGCTACATGTTAAAAATAGGCATTTTCTCAGGGGCCCAAAAATGCAATTGTGGCTGTGGAAAATATCCAAAAATGTGCTAATGTGATTGAATCTAAATAAAAAATGTCCTTTGCAGGCCGCAAAACAGCAGACAACACATCAGCTGATAGATTACTATAGACCCCTATGTGTTCAAAGGGGTTAAATATATAGGGTCTAAGGATCTAAAGCCCTCTCTTCTGGTGAGATTATTTAAGAAACCTCATTAGTTCTGTGGGGTACCTCAAACTATTTTATAAAAGCAAATTGTATATCATTATGCAGTGTTATGTCTCTTTAGATAGGTTTGCATAATATATATATATATATATATATATATATATATATATATATATATATATATATATATATATATATATATATATATATATATATATATGTATATATATATACATATATATATGTGTATATATATATATATATTCATGGAGCATAATACATATTAGAGACAAGTCAATACTTCCAATGCACTGCTGATTAGACGGCAAAACTCTGTACAATGCAGTCTATTGATGCCCTTAAATTGCTTAGAATGCCCTGCTCATAATAGGATTACCCTGTGCCAAACCTCTATCCCTGAAGACCACCCATTCTTCAACCCAATATTTTCTTATACCCATCATTGAGCTACTCTGTCTTTAGAAGAAAAAGACTCAATATTGGAAAGTATACCAAGGTGCAAACTATCCGCTATTATGATAAACCACACAAATGCAATATCCATTCTAATTATGGGTGCCACCAGATGAAAAAAAGGAAACTATTACAAGATAATTGGGATTATTTTAAAATAATAAAAATGTTCAGAAAGGTAAAAGCTAAAATATTAACAAGCTACCTCATTTCTAGTTAGAGGGTATCTCAGGGGATAGAACGAAGTGAGGATATCTGAAAAGCAAGTAAACAACACACATTTACTTAGAAATGTTGAATTAGCATTATTTCTGAAGTACCATCTACATTAGGGAATCAGCAGGAAAAAAACAAACTCACATAATTAGATACACTAATAGGACAAATATGTTGGAATTGTTTGTTAAATGTTGCAAGCAATTTCATTAAAATTCAAGTTTATAAAAACCATTCACCTATGATAAACACTAAGATTAGAGAACAGCTGCTTTAGTTTCTCTCTGTTGTAATCTTCAAAGAAAACTATTTGTGAGCCAAACATCATTGATTTAATGCTTTTAAATTTGGAAGTGTTATCTAGGTTGCTCTTGGATGGAATTATCCAGGAACTGCTTGATAGTAAAACGTTAAAACACTGATAAGTCTTGGCTCTGTATGGAATGTTAATTTGAGGACAATTTGGAATAAACAATTTTATCTGGCCTGTAATAATTTAACAAATCATGCAACTGTAATTTGGCTCAGCATTATATTTTATATCAATCATATTTTTGTTAACATTGTATAGGATTTAAAGGGACCACAAATTAAAACGTGATTCCACAAAAATGTTTAATTATAATAAGCATTTTTTTTTTAGAACAAAAAGTAGAACATATAATTCAGTGTTTTGTAGGTGTAAAAAAATCACCAAAAGAAAATAAACATGTATTAGGCTTAAAGAGTTAAACCTTTAAATGGACTCATACTGATGTGCTTTGGAAAAATAAATACACATGAGGCTTAAATAGCAAATTTAAAATTTTAATGGCTAATTCAGTTTTTTCTTAATTCAAGCCATGTAAGTTTGTTTATGCGAATGTTTCTATGATATATATATATATATATATACAGAGAGAAGCGCAATAACAGGAACGAACAACCAGCTCAATACTATTGTTAGCCTATTCTATGGCGATTTACCACCTGGGTGCAGCTTCTTTTTAGCCCAGTAATCCTTTTCACGGAATAGAACTTTCTTGTAGTATATCAGTCTGATCCCGCCTATTATAGTCAGTCCAGAGCCGAAATACTTCTGGTTGCCCCCTTTTCCCTTAGGGAGACTAAATACACACAGAGAGAAGTGCATGCTTTAATTGTATATATGTTACAGTGTTAAATGTAGTCCATGTTTATTCTGCTGAGAGATTTTTGTGATAACAGATGCTTCTTCCCATTTGTTTGACTCTTTTTTTAATTAACATCAGCTGCTTTGCAGGTATATTTTACATTTTATAATATTACCCAGCACACACATGTTTCTGCTCTATTTTAATTATAATTAACATGACAACTATGTCTACGCTATTCTGATTGCACAAAAAATAATGCTGATGCTATTGATGACTGTGTATAAATTACTACTTGGGTATATCTACAATTCATTAATATCATTGCAGATTATAGTTGTCTGCATTTCTTTTTTAGGCCACACTTTAAAATCAATTTGCCATTTTGTGAAAATATTTAAGTTAAATAGTTATTAATCTGTAGTAAATTACAATTCATAACTTTAAGTACAATAAAGACACTGCCAGCATTTCAGCTTCTAAACAATGTTTGGTTTATAATTAAACATTTTGTCAATATGTCTAACAAAAACAAACCCCTCCCTTTCCCTGGAAACTAATGAAAAGCATGCAGCTAATATCAACAATCATGTAAATTAGCTATTCTTTACCTTATATAATTAAGTATCCAATAAGAATCATTTCCCTTGATGCGTTCCTTCAAAATGACTTTTCATTAGTTAAACTAATATGCTTGGCTAATTTCCTCTGACTTAAAGGGCAGTTTAGTCAAAATTAAACTTTCATGATTCAAATAGGGCTTGCAATGTTAAACAACTTTCCAATTTACTTTTATCATAAAATTTGCTTTGTTCTCTTGGTATTCTTTGGTGAAAACTAAATCTAGGTAGGCTCATGTGCGAATGTCTAAGCCCTTGAAGGTTGCCTCTTATCTCAGTGCATTTTGATAGTTTTTCAGAGGTAGACACTGCTAGTTCATGTGTGGGATATAGAAAATGGTTGTTCACTCCTGTGAAGTTATTTATGAGTCAGCACTGATTGAGTAAAATTCAAGTCTGTCAAAAGAACTGACATATGGGGGGCAGTCTTCAAAGGCTTAGATGCAACATAATCACAGAGGTAAAAAGTTTATTACTATAACAGTGTTGGTTATGCAAAACTGGGGAATGAGTAATAAAGGGATTATCTATCATTTTAAATAATACAAATTCTGGAGTAGACTGTCCCTTTAATAATTAAAGGTGTCCAGTTTTAGAACCAGACTATTAGGAAAATTCCTAACACTTACCACGTAGCTTGCATAACTTTGCGGAGGACCTGCCCTCAATCTGACCTGATTAGTTATTTTATTGAAAGCTACCTAGTTATAACACCCCTTGCTTGTATATTGCTAGAAAATTATTTTTATATTTACCATAAAAAAGTAGCAGAAAATATGATTAAAGGGACATGATAGATAGAGCATGTAATTTTAAATAACTTTCCATTTATATTTCAATAAAAAATCATAGTTTAAAAGTTAGTGAAGACTATTTGACATAGCACATCCTCAGCTTAGTGCTCAGGCAATAGCCAACATGAGTTTTTCTGTTCACCCCCATAGAAGTATTTTATGTGAGAGGAACATATAAAGTGCAGTAGTTTCGCAAGAATGTTATGCATTTGAATGAGCACTAGATGGCAGCAATTTTTGCTGGCATGTGGTTTTCCAAACATGTGCTTGCTATCTACCGAGATATCTCTTTAACAAAGAATGCCATGAGAATAAAGCACATTTTAAAATAAGAGTAAATTGGAAACCTTTTAAAAAAATTATATGCTCTGTCTGAATCACAAAAGAAAACTTTTGATTTTCAAGTAATTTAACCCCTTAATGACAGAGGACGTACCAGGTACGTCATAGGAAAAGCTCCCCTTAATGACAATTGACGTACCTGGTACGTCCTCTGTTGTTTGAAGTGCTGGAAGCGATCATGATCGCTTCCAGCTGCTTACAAGGGATTGTAGTGATGCCTCAACATTGAGCCATCACTGCAATCCCATACTTTACACACCGATGCAGAGAGGGCCACTCTGTGGCCCTCTCTGCATCGGCTATTGCGGCTCACACATTCGTTGGTGGGTGGGAGCAACTCCTCTCAATTGCGGTGGCTATTTTTTTTCAAAGTAGCAGCCCGATCGCTTCAAATATTGTTCTGTCGGCGGTTGGGGGCGGGGGGGTTGGGGGGGTGTGCGCGCGCGCGCGTGCGCGCGCACGCAACTTATACACTCCTCTAAAAAAAAAACGATGATGCAATTGAATCAAGGGATCTCCATTGTTAAGTAAGGGATCTGGGAGGGGGAGGAATGTAGATTACTGAGGGGGGCCAGCTACACTACAGAAAACTAATGTTTTTAATAAAAAAAGTAAAAAAAAACTATTTTTGGGGGCAAATTGGGTACTGGCAGACAGCTGCCAGTACCCAAGATGGCGGCAAATAGGTAGGGGGGTGGGTTAGAGAGATGTATGGGGGGATCAGGGAGGTTTTGAGGTAAGGGGGATCCATCACTGCAGACTGTATGAAGAAAATAATAATAAAAAAAAAAAAATGCTTTTTATTTCAGTACTGGCAGACTGTCTGCCAGTACTTAAGATGGCGGGGACAATTGTGGGGTGGGGGAGGGAAGAGAGCTGTTTGAGGGGGGTCAGGGGGGATCAGGGGGTGGGATGTGTCAGATGGAAGGCTGATCTCTACACTAAAGCTAAAAATTAACCCTACAAGCTACCTAATTAACCCCTTAACTGCTGGGCATATTACAAGTGTGGTGCACAGCAGCATTTAATGGCCTTATTATTACCAAAAAGCAACGCCAAAGCCATATATGTCTGCTATTTCTGAACAAAGGGGATCCTAGAGAAGCATTTGCAACCATTTGTGCCATAATTTCACAAGCTGTTTGCAAATAATTTCAGTGAGAAACCTAAAATTGTGAAAAATATAACAGTTTTTTTTTATTTGATCGTATTTGGCGGGGAAATGGTGGCATGAAATATACTAAAATGGGCCTAGATCAATAATTTGGGTTGTCTACTACACTACAATAAAGCTAAAATTAAACCTAAAAGCTCCCTACAAGCTCCCTAATTAACCCCTTCACTGCTGGGCATAATACACGCGTGGTGTGCAGTGGCATTTAGCAGCCTTCTAATTACAAAAAAGCAACGCCAAAGCCATATATGTCTGCTATTTCTGGACAAAGGGGATCCCAGAGAAGTATTTAACACCATTTATACCATAATTGCACAAGATGTTTGTAAATAAATTCAGCGAGAAACCTAAAGTTTGTGAAAAAATTTGTGAAAAAGTCAACAATTTTTTTTATTTGATCGCATTTGGCGGTGAAATGGTGGCATGAAATATACCAAAATGGGCCTAGATCAATACTTTGGGATGTCTTCTAAAAAGAAATATATACATGTCAAGGGATATTCAGGGATTCCTGACAGATATCAGTGTTCCAATGCAACTAGCGCTAATTTTGAAAAAAGGTGGTTTGGAAATAGCAAAGTGCTACTTGTACTTATTGCCCTATAACTTGCAAAAAAAGCAAAAAACATGTAAACATTGGGTATTTCTAAACTCGGGACAAAATTTAGAAACTATTTAGAATCAGTGTTTTTTGGTGGTTGTAGATGTGTAACAGATTTTAGGGGTCAAAGTTAGAAAAAGTGGGTGTTTTTTCAATTTTTTCCTCATATTTTATATTTTTTTTATAGTAAATTATAAGATATGATGAAAATAATGGTATCTTTAGAAAGTCCATTTAATGGCGAGAAAAACGGTATATAATATGTGTGGGTACAGTAAATGAGTAAGAGGAAAATTACAGCTAAACACAAACACTGCAGAAATGTAAAAATAGCCATTGTCATTAAGGGTAAGAAAATTGAAAAATGGTCCGGTCATTAAGGGGTTAAAGGGTCACTGTACCCAAAATTTTTCTTTCGTGATTCAGATTGAGCATGAAATTTTAAGCAACTTTCTAATTTACTCCTATTATCAAATTTTCTTCATTCTCTTGGTATCTTTATTTGAAATGCAAGAAAGTAAGTTTAGATGCCAGCCCATTTTTGGTGAACAACCTGGGTTGTCCTTGCTGATTGGTGGATAAATTCATCCACCAATAAAAAAAAGTGCTGTCCAGAGTACTGAAAAAAAAAAGCTTAGATGCCTTCTTTTTCAAATAATGATAGCAAGAGAACAAAGAAAAATTGATAATAGGAGTAGATTAGAAAGTTGCTTAAAATTGCATGCTCTTTCTGAATTACAGAAGGAAAAAATTTGGGTTCAGTGTCCCTTTAATGTTGTTCTTGTGTAATAATAGTAAAAGTAATTATGGATAACTTTTTTTTAATATGTATATGTCTTGTTAAGGATACAGCTGCCCTGGAGTTTGTCAGTGTGAGCTTATTCTGCATGTGCTAAGCATAAGAGAATCTGATATTGCAAATTCAATTTTGAATTACCACAATAACTTCACCTATACTTTCAGAGCATTATTTCATCTGATTTTTGGAACGTTCTGTTTTGATAGCTTTAACCTATTATAAACATATTATAATTACATATATTATATGGTGAGTACCACTAAATAAAGCAAACTTGCATAATTAAGAAGCGGATAATAAAACAACAATGCAATAACGCTTACTCTGGACTTTAAAAAAACAGTAGACTATTTTTCTGGCAAATGTATTTTCTCTCCCATTTTCCGCACCCCTGTATCATGTGACAGACATCAGCCAATCACAGACTAGTATACTAATACCCTGATAGCTTGTGCACAAAGTGTGCTTAGAAAGAGTTTGTATAACATTTTAAATGGAAGTAGATTGGAAAGGGCCTTAAAACTGCATGCTCTTTCTGAATCCTAAAACTATATTTTGACTTTAGTGTCCTTCTAATGATACATTTATGCACAATTATATGAAATTGTTAGTTGCACATAGGTTGTAAATGCACATTTATGTTATAGGAACCAAATGAAGTTTTGATCAATACTGAATCATTTATAAATCATACTTTACCTTCATATTGACCACATGCATCTATCTATCTATCTATCTATCTATCTATCTATCTATCTATCTATCTATCTATCTATCTATCTATAATCACAAGAGAGCAGAGGCTTTCAATCAACCCTGGTGGACCAGCTGGGGTGATTTTAATTGCCAGCTGATTTTAACTGATATTGTGTGTGTGTGTGTCTGTACATTTGTATGTATGTGCATGTATGTATATATGCAGTGTTTTAAACATATATTTCAATAGAGAATAATAGTTTCAAAGTTCGTAAAACATTTTTTTGGGTTTAGCACACCCTCAGCTCAGCACACATTCAGTTTAGTGCTGAAGCAATAGCCGGCATGAGTGTGTGCACATTGTATGTATATTTGGAGTATGTGTGTGTACATTTCTATGTATGTATATATGCAGTGGTTTGAACATATATTTCAATTGAGAATCTTAGTTTAAAAGTTAATAAAGAACTATATTTTGCCTTACATACCCTCAGCTCAGCATACATTCAGATACGTGCTAAAGCAATAGCAGGCATGAGTGTGTTTGTATGTCTGTATATATGTATATATATATATATATATATATATATATATATATATATATATATATATATATATATATATATATTTATTTTGGATGATGAATCAACTTTTGTAACTTATTCAAATGGCAGCTATTTAACAAATAAGAAAAGTAGAAATTTTAGAGGAAAATTACAGCAATAACAGACAAAATAAATAATGAATGTACATTGCAATGGTTTAGTATGGTTATGTAAATATTTTTAGGGGAAATTTTCCTTTTGTGTTTATTGTTCTTTTAATTAGCAAAAACATCTTCGGCTAGATAACGAGTTGTGCGTTAGGGAAAAAAGGAGCGTTAATAGGTCCTAACGCTGCTTTTTTACGCCCGCTGGTATTACGAGTCTTGCAGGTTTAGGGTCACCGCACACTTTTTTGGCCTTACCGCAAAACGACTTACGTAAACTTTGTAAAGTCTTTTTTCTATGGGACTTCCATAGCACCGGTATTACGAGTCTGTCCTGGGAGGCCAAAAAGTGAGCGGTACACCCTACCCCGTCAAGAGTCCTAACACATTTAAAAGTCAGTAGTTAAGAGTTTTATGGTACAACGCTGTAACATAAAACTCATAACTAAAGTGCTAAAAGTACACTAACACCCATAAACTACCTATTAACCCCTAAACCAAGGCTCTCCCACATCGCAAACACTAAAAGAACATTTTAAACCCCTAATCTGCCGCTCCGGACACCGTCGCCACCTACATTATATTTATGAACCCCTAATCTGCTGCCCCTAACATCGCCGCCACCTACATTATATTTATTAACCCCTAATCTGCCGCCCCCAATGTCGCCGCCACTATAATAAACATATTAACCCCTAAACCGCCGCACTCCCGCCTCGCAAACATTAATTAAATATTATTAACCCCTAATCTGCCGTCCCTAACATTGCCACCACCTACCTACATTTATTAACCCCTAATCTACCACCCCCAATGTCACCGCCACTATACTAAATGTATTAACCCCTAAACCTAAGTCTAACCCTAACCCTAACTCCCCCTAATTGAAATAATAATTTAAATAAATCTAACTAAAAATTCCTATCATTACCTAAATAATTCCTATTTAAAACTAAATACTTACCTATAAAATAAACCCTAAGCTAGCTACAATATAACTAATAGTTACATTTAAAATAAATTAACTTAATTAATTAAATTAAATAAATTAAATTAAATTAGCTAAAGTACAAAACCCCCCCACTAAATTACAGAAAATAATAAACAATTTACAAGATATTTAAAGTAATTACACCTAATCTAATAGCCCTATCAAAATATAAAAAGACCCCCAAATAAAAAAAAAAACCTAGCCTAAACTAAACTATCAATAGCCCTTAAAAGGGCCTTTTGTGGGGCATTGCCCCAAAGTAATCAGCTCTTTTACCTGTAAAAAAATTACAAACAACCCTCCCAACAGTAAAACCCATCACCCACACAACCAACCTAAGCTCCCCATTGCCCTGAAAAGGGCATTTGGATAGGCATTGCCCTTAAAAGGGCAGTTAGCTCTTTTGCGGCCCAAACCCTAATCTAAAAAATAAAACCCACCCAATACACCCTTAAAAATACCTAACACTAACCCCCTGAAGATGGACTTACAGTTCTGAAGGCCGGACATCCATCCTCAAGGAAGCGGCAAAAGTCTTCATCCAACCGGGCCTAAGTCCTCAACGAAGCCAGGAGAAGTCTTCATCCAAGCCGGGTGAAGTGGTCCTCCAGACGGGCATCTTCTATCTTCATCCATCCGGCGCAGAGCGGGTCCATCTTCAAGACATCCAACGCGGAGCATCGTCTTCTTCCGACGACTACCCAATGAATGAAGGTTCCTTTAAGTGACGTCATCTAAAATGGCGTCCCTTAGATTCCGATTGGCTGATAGAATTCTATCAGCCAATCGGAATTAATGTAGAAAAAATCCTATTGGCTGATACAATCAGTCAATAGGATTGAAGTTCAATCCTTTTGGCTGATCCAATCAGCCAATAGGATTGAGCTCACATTCTATTGGCTGATTGGAACAGCCAATAGAATGCGAGCTCAATCCTATTGGATGATTGCATCAGCCAATAGGATTTTTTCTACCTCAATTCTAAGGGACGCCATCTTGGATGATGTCACTTAAAGGAACCTTCATTCGTCGGGATGCTTCCTTGAGGATGGTTATCCGGTCTTCAGAACTGTAAGTCGATCTTCAGGGGGTGAGTGTTAGGTTTTTTTAAGGGTGTATTGGGTGGGTTTTATTTTTTAGATTAGGGTTTGGGCCGCAAAAGAGCTAACTGCCCTTTTAAGGGCAATGCCCATCCAAATGCCCTTTTCAGGGCAATGGGAGCTTAGGTTTTTGTAGATAGTATTTTATTTGGGGGGTTAGTTGTGTGGGTGGTGGGTTTTACTGTTGGGGGGGTTGTTTGTATTTTTTTTAAAGGTAAAAGAGCTGATTACTTTGGAACAATGCCCTGCAAAAGGCCCTTTTAAGGCTATTGATAGTTTAGGCTAGGGTTTTTTTTATTTTGGGGGGGGGTATTTTGATAGGGCTATTAGATTAGGTGTAATTAGTTTAAATATCTTGTAATTTGTTTATTATTTTCTGTAATTTAGTGGGGGTTTTTTTTGTACTTTAGCTAATTTAATTTAATTTATAATATATATTTAATATAATTTATTTAATTATAGTGTAGTGTTAGGTGTTATTGTAACTTACGTTATTTTAAAAATACTTTTGTATTTATTTTAACTAGGTAGTTATTAAATATTTAATAACTATTTAGTAACTGTTCTACCTAGTTAAAATAAATACAAACTTGCCTGTAAAATTAAAATAAACCCTAAGATAGCTGCAATGTAACTATTAGTTATATTGTAGCTAGCTTAGGGTTTATTTTATAGGTAAGTATTTAGTTTTAAATAGGAATTATTTAGGGAATGATAGGAATTTTTAGTTAGATTTATTTAAATTATATTCAAGTTAGGGGGTGTTAGGGTTAGACTTAGGTTTAGGGGTTAATATGTTTATTATAGTGGCGGCGACGTTGGGAGCAGCAGATTAGGGGTTAATAAATGTAGGTAGGTGGCGGCGACATTGGGGGCGGCAGATTAGGGGTTAATAAATATAATGTAGGTGTCGGCGATGTTGGGGGCAGCAGATTAGGGGTTCATAACTATAATGTAGGTGGCGGCGGTGTCCGGAGCGGCAGATTAGGGGTTAATAAGAATAATGTAGGTGTCAGCGATGTCCAGGTGCCGCAGATTAGGGGTTAATAAGTGTAAGATTAAGGTGTTTAGTCTCGGGTTCATGTTAGGGTGTTAGGTGCAGAAATAAATTGTATTTCCCCATAGGAATCAATGGGGCTGCGTTACTGAGTTTTACGCTGCTTTTTTGCAGGTGTTAGACTTTTTCTCAGCCGGCTCTCCCCTTTGATTCCTATGGGGAAATCGTGCACGAGCACGTACAACCAGCTCACCACTGACTTCAGCAGCGCTGGTATTGAAGTGCGGTAAAGAGCAAAATTTTGCTCAACGCTCACTTCTTGTCTTTTAACTCCGGGTTTGTAAAAACCCATATTACCAGCGCTGTAGGTAAGTGAGCGGCGAGATAAAACTGCTCGTTAGCACTGCACAGCTCAAAATGAAAAACTCGTAATCTGACCGCTTATTTGCAGATTTCACTAATTAAATACTTCAAACTCATTTTCACTATTTGCCATTTATAATATTTTTTTTTTGTATATTTAACAATTCAATTTAGCTCTTCTGGTTTTGCTGCAATTGACAGAGGTACTATTGGAAGTTAAAGTAGAATTTTTATTATACATTATTGTAACATATTACTACAATGTGATAAAGTTTTTTAGTTTTTTTTTTTAGAAGCTTGGTGCTTGTGAAATTCCAGCATGTTTTAAATAGCATCTAATATCTGCTACATCTAACATAAAAGTTATTTATTACTATAAATTCCATTTAAAATTTGCAACAGAACCAGTAGATGCCTACTGCATTCTTAATAGTTATTATTAATTGAACTAAACCTATCTAGATTTGTGATTTTTTTTGTAGCATAATAAGTTTTATTTACATTGTGCAAGTTAACAGTTTTGATGGATAATACTGCATTTCATTTAACATAAAACATAAAGAGTAACTCACTGTGTCTGCTCTCAAAATTAAAATACAATTATCTTAATTTGCACAATATAAAATGTATCGCTTCATCATTATATTTTACTGTGAAATATTCTTAGATTGTGGGTTTTCTTTTTTGCTTCCAGCTATAAAATACTGAATATTTGCTGTTTGATGAAATGTGCATATCTATGTGAAAATGCCCTTTTCTTTTATCTGCCCTTATACATTTTAAGCTACTTTAAAATCTTTCACCTAGATTACAAGTTTTGCGGTAACAGGGGTACGGTGCTAACGAGCCTTTTTTTCCCACCGCTCCCTTAAGACAACGCTGGTATTACAGTTTTTTTTAAACCTGGCGTTAGCCGCAAAAAGGTGAGTGTAGAGCAAAATTTAGCTCCACATCTCACCTCAATACCAGCGTTGCTTAACTCAGCAGTAAGCTGGCTAAACGTGCTCGTGCACGATTTCCCCATAGAAAACAATGGGGCTGAGCTGGGTGAAAAAAAACCTAACACCTGCAAAAAAGCAGCGTTAGCTCCTAACGCAGCCCCATCGTTTCCTATGGGGAAATTAATTTTATGTCTGCACCTAACACCCTAACATGAACCCCGAGTCTAAACCCCACTAATATTACACTTATTAACCCCTAATCTGCTTCCCCCACTATCGCTGACACCTACATTATATTATTAACCCCTAATCTGCCGCTCCGGACACCGCCGCCACCTACATTATACTTATGAACCCCTAATCTACTGCCCCCAACATCGCCGACACCTACATTATATTTATTAACCCCTAATCTGCCCCCCCAATGTTGCTGCAACTATATTAAATTTATTAACCCCTAATCTGCCACCGCCAACGTCGCCGCCACTATTATAAATGTATTAGCCCCTAAACCTAAGTCTAACCCTAACCCTAACACCCCCCTAACTTAAAAATTATTTAAATGAAACAAATAAATTAATCCAATTTAAAACTAAATACTTACCTATAAAATAAACCCTAAGCTAGATACAATATAACTAATAGTTACATTGTAGCTATCTTAGGATTTATATTTATTTTACAGGCAACTTTGTATTTATTTTAACTAGGTACAATAGTTATTAAATAGTTATTAACTATTCAATAACTTTAAGTACCTGTAAAATAAACCCTAACCTAAGTTACAATTACACCTAACACTACACTATAATTAAACTAATTACCTAAACTACCTACAATTAATTACAATTAAATTAAATAAACTAAATTACGAAAAAAAAAAACACTAAATTACAGGAAAAAAAATGAATTACAAGGGGCATATTTATCAAGCTCCAAATGGAGCTTGATGCCCCGTGTTTCTGGCGGGCCAGCAGTTATGAAGCAGCGGTCACAAAGACCACTGCTCCATAACCTGTCCGCCTGCTCTGAGCAGGCCGACAGACATCGCCGGAAATCAACTCGATCGAGTACGATCGGGTTGATTGACACCCCACTGCTGGAGGCCCATTGGCCGCGAGTCTGCAGGGGGCGGCGTTGCACCAGCAGCTCTTGCACCAGCGAGCATATCCGACAGACCTTGATAAATAGAGGCCCAAGAATTTTAAACTAATTACACCTAATCCAATCCCCCTAATAAAATAAAAAAGCCCCCCAAAATAATAAAATTCCCTACCCTACACTAAATTACAAATAGCCCTTAAAAGGGCCTTTTGCGGGGCATTGCCCCAAAGTAATCAGATCTTTCTACAATACCCCACAAACATTAAAACCCCCCACCCACACATCCAACCCTACTCTAAAACCCACCCAATCCCCCCTTTAAAAAACCTAACACTACTCCCCTGAAGATCTCCCTACCTTGAGACGTCTTCACCCAGCCGGGCACAAGTAAACCTCCAGAGGGGCAGAAGTCTTCATCCGATCCGGGCAGAAGAGGTCCTCCAAGCGGCAGAAGTCTTCATCCAGGCGGCATCTTCTATCTTCATCCATCCGGAGCGGGTCCATCTTCAATCCAGCCGTCGCGGAGCCATCCTCTTCAAACGAAGTCCAAGCGAAGAATGAAGTTCCTTTAAATGACGTCATCCAAGATGGCGTCCCTTGAATTCCGATTGGCTCGGAATTAAGGTAGGAAAAATCCTATTGGCTGATCCAATCAGCCAGTAGGATTGAAGGATGTAAAAATTAATCAATGCTATGATATAAGTTGACTATAATAGTATATAGTCACAGTTTCCAAGAAGGAAACCGACAAGCTGCCGGTGTAAAAAATTCCCTGTAAGCCCACTCAAACAATCCTTATGCATTTCGAAGTTGTAGAATACGTCTTCATCAGAGGAATGTGAAGTAACAGGGTACCCGGCTTTGCGTTATAAAGGGTGGCCGAGTGGGCATATTTTTTCCTTAGCGTGTGACGTGTATATCGTTTCCATGGTGACCATTGGTGTGTATGTTACGTAAGGTAACGTTGCTAAGTAACTTCCATATTCAAAGTCTACTGGATCTTAGTTCCCTATGGATTGTAGCTCAATATTGGGAATGAAAGTTCTGCTTAGTGTAAAAATAAAAATAAAATGTAAAAACTTTTTTTGCTGTGTTAGATTTTACTTTTCCCTTTGTTTCTCTGTTCCCCCTTTATTTTGTTTAAATACCTCTAAAAGGTATAAAATACAATCATTCAATAATTTACATTGACTGAAGGTAAGAGGAATATTACAAACGGTAAAACCCAGCCTATTACTCTGACCTTATTGTGTAGATTTTATTTGGAATATCCCTTAGAAATTGTTCTGCATTCAATGATGTAAAGGGGTGACTTGTCTCTATTTGCTGTAATTAGTACACTGGTATATTTGATAACTCCAATTCTAGGGGTTGCTAAAGTGTATGTGGGCTGGGCTCAATTTAATTAATTCACACCTAGATTACGAGTTTTGCGTTCATGTTTTAACGCTGAGAAAATGGTCATTTCAGCGTTTAAACAGCACCGCAGCCATTACATTAAGTCTTATCGGTATAGGTTTATCGCAAGCCTTTTAGCCTGTAACATTTTTTTATGGCATTCCCATAGCAGTGCCATTATGAGTTTTGCGGTGAGGCTAAAAAACCTGCATTACAGCCTAGAACGACAAGAACCGTAACGCCATCTAAAAGCAGTAGTTATGAGTTTTACGCAACAAAACTGTTACATAAAACTCATAACTAAATTGCTACAAAGTACACTAACACCCATAAACTACCTATTAACCCCTAAACCGAGGCCCTTCCACATCGCAAACACTATATTAAAGTTATTAACCCCTAATCTGCCTCTTCCAATATCGCCACCAAATTTTTTTTATTAACCCCTATTCCGCTGCTCCCTGACATCGTCACCGCTATAATAAACGTATTGCTGCTCTCCCGCATCGCAAACACTATTTAAATATAATTAACCCCTAATCTGCCGTCCGCCCACATCGCCCCCACTATAATAAGTTATTAAACCCTACACCGCCGCAAATATAATAAAACTATTAACCCCTAAACCGAAAGCCCCCCACATCGCAATAAACTAAATTAAACTACTAACCCCTAAACCTAACGCCCCCCCAACTTTAGATTAAAATTACAATTTCCCTAGTTTAAATTAAATTAAAACTTACCTGTCAAATTAAAAGAACTAAGTTTAAACTAACAATTAAACTAATATAATTATGAAACTAAAATTACACTAACTACCAAATTAATTAAACTAAAATCCTAACACTACTCTAAAAATTACAAACTAATTACAAAAAATAAAAAAGACTAAATTACAAAAAATAACAAACACTAAATTACGAAAAATGACAAACGAAATTATCAAAAATAAAAAAGAATTACACCGAATGTAATAGCCCTTTCAAATTAAAAAAGCCCACCCCAAAAAAAAAAATCCTAACCTACAATAAACTGCCAATGGCCCTTAAAAGGTCCTTTTGTAGGGCATTGCCCTAAGTTAAACAGCTCTTTTACCTGTTAAAAAAAATACAAAGACCCCCCAACAGTAAAACCCACCACCTAACCAACCCCCCAAAATAAAAAAAGTAAATTTAACAAAAACCTAAGCTACCCATTGCCCTGAAAAGGGCATTTGTATGGGCATTGCCTTTAAAAGGGCATTTAGCTTGTTTAAGAATAGCCCAAACCCTAATCTAAAAAAAAAAACACCCAAAAAACTAAAAAAAAAATCCTAACACTAACCTCCGATGATCTACTTACAGTTTTTGAAGTCCCGCTTGAACGATCTTCATCCAGGCGACGAGAAGTCTTCATCCAGACGGCCTCTTCTATCTTCATCCAGGCGGCCTCTTCTATCTTCATCCAGGCGGTGAGAAGTTTTCATCCAGGCGGCCTTTTCAATCTTCATCCAGGCGGCATCTTCTACTTTGATCCCGGCGGCGCAGAGCGAGTACATCCTGGAGGCATCCGGCGTGGAGCATCCTCTTCATACGGTCGCCGCCGTACACTGAATCTTCAATGCACGGTACGCGATTCAAGATGGCGTCCCTTGCATTCCTATTGGCTGAAAAATTTGAATTCAAATTTCATATCAGCCAATAGGATTTGAGCAGCTCTCATGCTATTGGATGGCTCATATGCGTTAATAACTTTATTATAGTGGCGGGAATATCGGGAGTGGCAGATTAGGGGTTAATAACTTCATTTAGGTGGCAGCGATATCGGGAGCGGCAGATTAGGGGTTAATAACATAATGTAGGTGGCGGCGATATCGGGAGCGGCAGATTAGGGATTAATAACATTAAGTAGGTGTCGGTGATGTTGGGGGCAGCAGATTAGGGGTGTTAATACTCGGGCTTTATGTTAGGGTGTTAGATTTAAATATAACTTTATTTTTCCCCATAGACATCAATGGTGCTGCGTTACGGAGCTTTTCTTTCCGTGATCGCAGGTGTTAGACTTTTTTCTGACCCGCTCTCCCCATTGACCTCTATGGGGAAAGCGTGCACGAGAACGTCAAAACAGCTCTTGTTTTTTGTGCGGTATGGAGCTTAAAAGCACCATATCGCACGCACAAGCCGGATTTTTCAAGACTTTTAATGGCTGCACTATAGGGGGTTAAATAACGCAACTTTTGTTGCGTTTGTTAATTTCCCTATAGCATGCATAACTCATAATCTAGCTGTCAGGTAGCTATTGAATTTTCGCCTAGTACCTGTAATCGTATACAAGGAGATGCTATGTGCTAGAATGTATGTGTACTTTAAAAAATTTCAAATATCATTTTCGATATTGGGTTATACTAGGAATTTGAGTTGTAATTAATCCATTCAATATTTGGACTAATTTTTGGTGAGTTAGCCAGCTGTACTACATTTATAGATATTAAGTCATGGACATTGTGTGTCCTATTGGTAAGCCTATTCAGTACTTGAGTTTATAAATTTTGGGGTGTATTTATGTGTGTGTGTGTCCATTTACAGGGAGTGCAGAATTATTAGGCAAGTTGTATTTTTGAGGATTAATTTTATTATTGAACAACAACCATGTTTTCAATGAACCCAAAAAACGAATTAATATCAAAGCTGAATAGTAGTCCTTCTATTGACCCATTTTGCCAAAGGAAAGGAAGTTGCCTAATAATTATGCACACCTGATATAGGGTGTTGATGTCATTAGACCACACCCCTTCTCATTACAGAGATGCACATCACCTAATATGCTTAATTGGTAGTAGGCTTTCGAGCCTATACAGCTTGGAGTAAGACAGCATGCATAAAGAGGATGATGTGGTCAAAATACTCATTTGCCTAATAATTCTGCACTCCCTTTATTTTGATGCTATTACACCCCAAATTATGAATAAACATATTTATCCATAATGCTAGATGATACTTGAAGGAACTTATAAAGTTATGTATTGAACTGTGGTATGTCCACAGACCTTACCTGTAGATGGTTTAAATGGAAAATAACAAATGATTGGTCTGGGAAATCGCAGGCTATGTCTTTCTTTCTCCAGAGTCCAATTATTGGCTCTTTCTATTCCTAAGGAGCATTCTTGTTAGTGAAATGCTGCCCAATCAATTTCCTCATTGAGACCTATTGGATTAATTGTTCCCATGTAATGAATCCAATAGGTCTCTCGTTGTCTCAATTTTTGGAATCTATCGCCTCCTCTGTTTGGTACTTGAACATGTTCCAAAATTGTTCCTTTCAGAAATTTGGGATCTTGATTATGTGTTTTTTTGAAGTGTCTGGAAAGACTATGCCCTTTAAACCCTGTCTCAATGTTTTTAATGTGTTCCAACAAGCGTTTTTTACAGGGACGTTTCGTACGTCCTATGTATTGGAACTTACATGTGCATTCAAGAAGATATACTACAAATGTAGTTTTGCAAGTAGTTAGACTGTTAAAGGACCAGTCAACACAGTAGATTTGCATAATCAACAAATGCAAGATAACAAGACAATACAATAGCACTTAGTTTGAACTTCAAATGAGTAGTAGATTTTTTTTTCTGACAATTTTAAAAGTTGTCTTTGTCCACTCCCCCTGTACCATGTGACAGACATCAGTCAATCACAAATGCATACACATACCATGTGACAGCCATCAGCCATTCACAAATGCATACACACTTATTCTTGCACATGCTCAGTAGGAGCTGGTGACTCGAAAAGTTTAATTATAAAAAGACTGTGCACATTTAGTTAATGGAAGTACATTGAAAACTTGTTTAAAATGGCATGCTCTATCTGAATAATAAAAATGTAATTTTGATTGAGTGTCCCATTAATGGGGCAACTTTTGTGTGGGTAGGCATTGGAACTAATCTTTTTTGTAGGTTTTTTGGGGTCGTATGCGTGTTCGCATCCCTTACAATTGGCTCTGTTACGTTTAAAGAATCCTTTACTTGTGGTAGTAAGCCAATTTGTTTTAATTGTTGGCTGTTTTAGTTTACTTGGTGCCAAGATTTGTTTTAAATTTCTGTTTTTTCTGAAAATTTATTTTGGGGCCTGCCCTATACTTTTTTGTAAGAATTTATCTTGTTGTAAGATAGGCCAATATTTTTTACAATTTTATTTATTTCTGGTGCTGCTTCATTATATGTTGTTATCATCCCAACATTTTTTGTTTTTATTTTTAATATTTTTGTTCTGGCAGTGTATGTGGGGTCCTAGCAGTTGGTTTCTGTCCATGTTTTGTACTTTGTTCTTTTGTAACAGTTTCTTTTTCAATGTGTCAGCTTCTCTGTTGTAATCACTTATTTTTGTGCAATTTTGTCTAAGTCGTTGGAACTGGCCGTACGGTATATCATTTATCCATGGTTTACAATGACCACTATCTGCTCTTAAATATCCATTGCAATCTTTTTCTTTGCAGTATAGTTTAGTAACAATTTGACTGTTATCGTGAAACAGAATAAGGTCAAGAAGTTCTATACTTTCCTTAGAGGTTTTAGATGTAAATTTCAAATGTAAGGGATTCTTATTTAAATAATGTACGAAATCGGTGCAGGCTGGTTCTTCTCCCTTCCATATTAGGATGATGTTGTCAATATATCTGCCCCACCAAATTATATTCTCTTTAAAAGGGTTGTTGTGGTATATATATTCTTTTTTCCAAAGGTCCATGTATAGATTAGCATAACTGGGTGCCATATTTGTACCCATGGCTGTACCACTGATTTGCAGATAAAATTGCTTCTCGAATTCACAGTAATTCTTTTTCAGAACAAATCTCATGCATTCTAGAATGAATTCTTGGTATGTTTTGGTTAGTTCTGTATCATTAAGATAGTGTTTCATGGCTATAACTCCCAGATCATGGGGTATACTAGTGTAAAGGGATGATACATCTAGTGTCATCCACCTGTAGGACTCTTTCCACTTGATTTGACTTATCTTACAGATTGTGTCTGTGGAGTCACTAAGATAGGAGCTTAGCGTTGGTACTAAAGGTTTTGAGAAGTAATCTGCATATTCCGATACCCTGGCTGTAAGAAAATCTATACCTGATACGATTGGGTGACCAAGTGGATTTGCAAAAAAGGTTAGTTCCAATGCCTACCCGCATAAAAGTTGCACCATTAACAGTCTGTAGTGGGTCTCGGTACCCCAGACTGGGTATATCCGCTAAAGTCAGCTTCCTCCCACCAAATGCCAACCCATGAACCTCCACTGGATACCGCCGGTATTAGAATAACAGCCGCTGCAAGTTGTTATAGCTACCCCCAAGAACATTAGCCAAGACTAAATGCTTGAGGGTCAAAATAGGAACTGCTTTATTGCACAGAAAACACAGATTTTATACATTTCCAACAAATGGGGTAGTTACTACATAATCAATAGAAACAAATATTATACGAGACAAACATCAGATAATGGTTAGTTAAACAAGATTATAATCACATCCTGACTTATAAAAAGCACAATGGATGACTCACACAATAACAGAAAGACACTTCACACCTAGACTAGATAACAACAGGGGGTACCAGCATTAGAGCAGGAGGTTTCAATTAGCTCAAACATTTTGAGTCTCTGAGTCTAGGGGGGGGGGTTGTAGCAGACAATGCTGGATTGGGCTGTCACCTTATACTCCAACAAAACACAGGGATCTTCAAGGCCCTTCAGTTCTTAGAGTCTCTGGGAATTCATGGAAACTGGGTAGCCTAAATCCAGGGTAAAAGTACTCTAAATGTACCCTGGGCACCCACCTCCCAAATCGTAGTATCCCCTCAAGTTCCTGGGTCCATAGTCAGTGGGGAGGAGGCTGGCCTGCAGTCCTCTCCAAGTACAAAAGTAACGGAAGCTTCCATGACATTTCTCCCCTTCCTGGGGTAGACTAACCAGGTACCAGACCTCCCACTGGTTTGGACCTGAGTTAGTCGGATGGCCCAGCCCAAAACTTTCTTCCATTTTTGTTTTTGGCCACTGGGGAGTGAGAATGCTGACCTCCTCTTCCTGGAACATGCTAAGCTGCTGGGGATAGAGGTCAGCTACCTCCTCTCCCTGGGAACTGCTTTGTTGCTGGGTAGAGAGGCTGACTACCTCCTCTCCCTTGAAACTGCTCTGCCTCTAGGGAGAAAGGAAGGCTACCTCTTCTCCCTGGAAACCACTCTGCCACTGGGAAGAGAGGTCGGCTACCTCCTCTCCCTGGGGAGAAAGGTTGGCTACGTCTTCTCCCTGAAAACTGCTCTGCCACTGTGGAGAGAGGTTGGCTACCTCCACTCCCTGGAAACCGCTCTGCTGCTGGGGAGATAGGTCAGCTACCTCCTCTTCCTGGGACCAACTCTGCTGTTGTGGAGAGAGGTTGGCTACATCCTCTCCCTGAAAACCACTCTGCCACTGTGGAGAGAGGTTGGCTACCTCCTCTCCCTGGAAACCGCTCTGCTGCTGTGGAGATAGGTCAGCTACCTCCTCTCCCTGGAACTGACTCTACTGCTGTGGAGAGAGGTCGGCTACCTCCTCTCCCTGGAACTGGTTCTGTCGCTGGGGAGAGAGGTTGGCTTCCTCCTCTCCCTGAAAACAGCTCTGCCACTGTGGAGAGAGGTCGGCTACCTCCTCTCCCTGGAAACCGCTCTGCCACTGGGGAGATAGGTCAGCTACCTCTTCTCCCTGGAACTGATTCTGCTGCTGTGGAGAGACGTCGGCTACCTCCTCTCCCTGGCTTCCCGGAGCTGTTACAGGTGCTGGGCAGAGGCCAGGGGTGCTCTGCCCTGTGGCCACCTCTTCTGCTGGAGGCTCACCGGTCTGTCCCTCCTCAGAGGAAAAGTCTATTAAATTATCAATCTCTGGAACCTGTGGCTGTGTAGAGATATTGACTACCTCCTCTCCATGGGACTCCAGAGATATCACAGGTGCTGGACAGAGGCCATTGGTGCCCTGCCCTGTTGCCAGCGCTTCTACTGGTGTGGCAAGCTCAGGACCAGGCTGCTGATTGTGGTCTAGCAGCTCATGGTAGCTCATTACCGGTTGCCACTCCTATGAGGAAAAGTCCAATAAATCCCTGATTGCTGCACCATAGCCCTCTTCAGGCTCTGAGGCATGCTGCTGAATGAGATCTAACAGCCTTTTATTTGCCTTTTCTAGCTCCCACTCATGGGCAGCTAGGTAATAAAGATCGTCTCTCAGTCCGGGTACTTCTGTAAGGTTCATCCTCAGCTCTCGCAGTGGGGGTCCTGTGTGAGACTTTCAAATAGCAATCCTGGGCCGCCATAGTCATAGCCCTTTGTAGGATCATCCGTCTCCATCTCCGGACACACCTGGGCCACATACCACCTCAGTGCCCGGTACCCTTCATCCACCTCCATCTCTGTCTGGACCAATCCATCCAATTCAGCCATCGATTCCTCCCGGGGCTGCTTTCCCAGGAACGGCATTCGTAGATCCATCTGGAGCCAGTATTGCTGTTCTGGAATAGGAAGGGACTTCCCCTGGTAGTCTTGTTTGAACTGGAGAGCCTCGTGCTAGAGGTCTGGGGACATACCCCAATTCTATACATAACTTTATATGTTCCTTCAAGTATCATCTAGCATTATGGATAAATATGTTTATTCATAATTTGGGGTGTAATAGCATCAAAATAAATGGACACACACACACATTATATGCTCCTAAAATTATAAACTCAAGTACTGAATAGGCTTACCAATAGGACACACAATGTCCATCACTTAATATCTATAAATGTAGTACAGCTGGCCAACTCATCAAAAATTAGTCCAAATATTGAATGATCAATTACAATTCAAATTCTTAGGACTTAAGCAAACAATTGGAATTATTGTACTAATAACATCATATATCCTAGAATTCTGGGAGGAGGATAGAAGATAACCCAATATCGAAAATTATATTTGACAATTTTTAAAGTACACATACATTCTAGCACATTGCATCCCCTTGTATATGATTACAGGTACTAGGCGAAAATGTAATAGCTACCTGAATTAATTAAATTGAGCTCAGCCCACATACACTTTAGCAACCCCTAGAAAGGAAGTTATCAAATATACCAGTGTACTAATTACAGCAAATAGGGACAAGTCACCCCTTTACATCATTGAATGCAGAACAATTTCTAAGGGATATTCCAAATAATATCTACACAATAAGGGCAGAGTAATAGGCTATGTTTTCCCGTTTGTAATATTCCTCTTACCTCCAGTCAATGTAAATTATTGAATGATTGTATTTTATACCTTTTAGAGGTATTTAACAAAATAAAGGGGGAATAGAGAAACAAAGGGAAAAGTATAATCTAACACAGCAAAAAAAGTTTTTACATTTTAGTTTTAGTTTTATTTGTACACGTAAGCAGAATTTTAATTCACAATATTGAGCTACAATCCATAGGGAACTAAAACCCAGTAGACTCCGAATAGGGTAGTTTCTGAGCAACGTTACTTTATGTAACATACACACCAATGGTCACAATGGAAATGATATACACATCACAAATGTATGGCTGCCGGCGCTCACTTGACATATAACGTCACAAGCTAAGGAAAAAATACGCCCACTTGGCCACCTTTTAAAACGCAAAGCCGAGTACCCTGTTACTTCACATTCCTCTGATGAAGAAGTATTCTACCATTTCGAAATGCGTAAGGATTGCTTGAGTTGCCTTACAGGGAGTTTTTTACACCAGCAGCTTGTTGGTTTCCTTCTTGGAAACCGTGACTTTATACTATTATAGTCACCTTCTATCTTAGTTGCCCTGATGAAGCCCCTGACACACATGGAAATTGTAGGGGTGAAACATACCTGACATTGGCACCTAGTGTGTTGTTCTAATTGCGAACATTGTTTCATGGACTGTGTTCATTTGTTCCATACTGAACCCTGGGATATCTTTCCCTGTGCTATATGGATGAGACTTTCCAGCCTATGAGTGCCAGTAGGAGGAGTTTTCGGACATCCAGCTGATACCTGATTAGTTTGGGTCGGATATACCCTGCTAGGCATACTTACACAGAACTGTGTGTACTGGAAAGTGCTTTGCAACAATAACCCCAAGTTTGTCTTTCACTCTGTCTCTTTGGCCGTGTTGTACATCAGTTGCCTGTGTTCATGTTGCTGACAGGCTATACCATTGATGTGTTTGAGACATTAAGATTAGACCAATCAGAAGAGAAGTGTGTTGGGACGCCAACACACCCACTTGTGACGTCACTCCGCCAGATCGGAGGCTCCACATTAAAGGCGGTTTGTTTGTAACAAGCTTACTCCATGGGAGACATACCGCTTACCATCAGTTTGCTGGCCAGCCAACCTTTGGGGATTGTGTGAGTAAGACTCATCTTATCCGGATACAGCCGTTTTTGGTTGCGGCCATCAGTAAGTTGGAGGACTGTATTCCTTAAATATCGCTAGATATAGGGCTCATTCCTGTGTTCAGTATGTGTGTATGGTTTTTTGCAATTGTTTGTTTTGCTTCTTTAATATAATATATGTGTGGTATTTATCGACTAGGAATCTATGTGGATAACTTCCAGTCATGAAATTTGCTGCTAGCATTTAATAAATATGAGATGAATTCTCTAAAAGTTTTTTGAGTGCATATATCGCTTTCTTTGAAGTGATAGTATTATATGTCACTTTTACTTTTCTGATAATTATAATGTGTACATAATTTCAAAGGGTTGCACCTTACTAAGCTTTATAAGTAGTATTTGCTCCTCCCTCCTACTCAAATCTATAGATATATCATAGTATTGATTAATTTTTACATGTTTTTTTTATAAGCCCCTCGGCTCCTAACCAGTGGACTCATTAGATATACAGACTAAATACTAAATAGAGACTGCTGTTTAAGCCTCTGTTGATCAGAAATAACCCTGGGGAGTACTTCATATTCTATATGCTAATAACCTTACCTCATCACGGATTGAGGTTGAACCTTACACTGATACGTGATCCAGAGACAAGACCCAAGGCGGAGGTATTACTCAAGTCCCGGAAAGAACAGTATAGAGGACAGGGGAGGCCTTTCCCTAACCTCTAAAAAGCTGATAGCTTACCTCATACGATTGAGGTCACATCTGGTAACCAGAAAGATTTTCACCTGTGCTGATTCGCTCAGTCGGGTATTGGGATTTAAAAGACTTTCGTTACCAGTACAGAAGTAAAGATCTGTTTTATCTATGCTTACTTTTTTATAGATATACTGTGTCAGTGCGCTAATTCTATATTATTGATTTCCTATATATATATATATATATATATATATATACAGGGAGTGCAGAATTATTAGGCAAATGAGTATTTTGACCACATCATCCTCTTTATGCATGTTGTCTTACTCCAAGCTGTATAGGCTCGAAAGCCTACTACCAATTAAGTATATTAGGTGATGTGCATCTCTGTAATGAGAAGGGGTGTGGTCTAATGACATCAACACCCTATATCAGGTGTGCATAATTATTAGGCAACTTCCTTTCCTTTGGCAAAATGGGTCAAAAGAAGGACTTGACAGGCTCAGAAAAGTAAAAAATAGTGAGATATCTTGCAGAGGGATGCAGCACTCTTAAAATTGCAAAGCTTGTTGGAACACATTAAAAACATTGAGACAGGGTTTAAAGGGCATAGTCTTTCCAGACACTTCAAAAAAACACATAATCAAGATCCCAAATTTCTGAAAGGAACCATTTTGGAACATGTTCAAGTACCAAACAGAGGAGGCGATAGATTCCAAAAATTGAGACAACGAGAGACCTATTGGATTCATTACATGGGAACAATTAATCCAATAGGTCTCAATGAGGAAATTGATTGGGCAGCATTTCACTAACAAGAATGCTCCTTAGGAATAGAAAGAGCCAATAATTGGACTCTGGAGAAAGAAAGACATAGCCTGCGATTTCCCAGACCAATCATTTGTTATTTTCCATTTAAACCATCTACAGGTAAGGTCTGTGGACATACCACAGTTCAATACATAACTTTATAAGTTCCTTCAAGTATCATCTAGCATTATGGATAAATATGTTTATTCATAATTTGGGGTGTAATAGCATCAAAATAAAGGGAGTGCAGAATTATTAGGCAAATGAGTATTTTGACCACATCATCCTCTTTATGCATGCTGTCTTACTCCAAGCTGTATAGGCTCGAAAGCCTACTACCAATTAAGCATATTAGGTGATGTGCATCTCTGTAATGAGAAGGGGTGTGGTCTAATGACATCAACACCCTATATCAGGTGTGCATAATTATTAGGCAACTTCCTTTCCTTTGGCAAAATGGGTCAAAAGAAGGACTTGACAGGCTCAGAAAAGTAAAAAATAGTGAGATATCTTGCAGAGGGATGCAGCACTCTTAAAATTGCAAAGCTTCTGAAGCGTGATCATCGAACAATCAAGCGTTTCATTCAAAATAGTCAACGGGGTCGCAAGAAGCGTGTGGAAAAACCAAGGCGCAAAATAACTGCCCATGAACTGAGAAAAGTCAAGCGTGCAGCTGCCAAGATGCCACTTGCCACCAGTTTGGCCATATTTCAGAGCTGCAACATCACTGGAGTGCCCAAAAGCACAAGGTGTGCAATACTCAGAGACATGGCCAAGGTAAGAAAGGCTGAAAGACGACCACCACTGAACAAGACACACAAGCTGAAACGTCAAGACTGGGCCAAGAAATATCTCAAGACTGATTTTTCTAAGGTTTTATGGACTGATGAAATGAGAGTGAGTCTTGATGGGCCAGATGGATGGGCTTGTGGCTGGATTGGTAAAGGGCAGAGAGCTCCAGTCCGACTCAGACGCCAGCAAGGTGGAGGTGGAGTACTGGTTTGGGCTGGTATCATCAAAGATGAGCTTGTGGGGCCTTTTCGGGTTGAGGATGGAGTCAAGCTCAACTCCCAGTCCTACTGCCAGTTTCTGGTAGACACCTTCTTCAAGCAGTGGTACAGGAAGAAGTCTGCATCCTTCAAGAAAAACATGATTTTCATGCAGGACAATGCTCCATCACACGCGTCCAAGTACTCCGCAGCGTGGCTGGCAAGAAAGGGTATAAAAGAAGAAAATCTAATGACATGGCCAACTTGTTCACCTGATCTGAACCCCATTGAGAACCTGTGGTCCATCATCAAATGTGAGATTTACAAGGAGGGAAAACAGTACACCTCTCTGAACAGTGTCTGGGAGGCTGTGGTTGCTGCTGCACGCAATGTTGATGGTGAACAGATCAAAACACTGACAGAATCCATGGATGGCAGGCTTTTGAGTGTCCTTGCAAAGAAAGGTGGCTATATTGGTCACTGATTTGTTTTTGTTTTGTTTTTGAATGTCAGAAATGTATATTTGTGAATGTTGAGATATTGGTTTCACTGGTAAAAATAAATAATTGAAATGGGTATATATTTGTTTTTTGTTAAGTTGCCTAATAATTATGCACAGTAATAGTCACCTGCACACACAGATATCCCCCTAAAATAGCTAAAACTAAAAACAAACTAAAAACTACTTCCAAAAATATTCAGCTTTGATATTAATGAGTTTTTTGGGTTCATTGAGAACATGGTTGTTGTTCAATAATAAAATTAATCCTCAAAAATACAACTTGCCTAATAATTCTGCACTCCCTGTATATATATATATATATATATATATATATATATATATATATATATATATATATATATATATATATATATATATATATATATATATACATACAGAGAGAAGTGCACTCACAGGAACGAACAACTGGCTCAATACCATTGTTAGCCTGTTCTATGGCGATTTACCACCTGGGTGCAGCTTTTAGCCCAGTAATGCTTTTCACAGAGTAGAACTTTCCTGTAGTATATCAGTCTGATCCCGCCTATTACGGTCAGTCCAGTGCCGAAATACCAGGCAATTCCACTCTGAACAGGGAACACAGCAACCCCAGACAATCGTTTCAGTCTTCATTGGGCCTCGTCAGTGAGATATTTACTGGGAACACACAGTTCCCGTAGACCTGCAATGTAAAGTCACTTTTCATTGGCTTTTTCTTTCTAACACATCCTCTGCTTAATAAATCCCCCCCCTGATCTCTGGTTAATTTTATAAGCTCTAATTTGTCCATTTGTTGGCCTGCAATAAAGTAGCGCTCCACTTGTAATCTAGCCCTTTATGGGTATATAAAATAACAAAAAATAGGAATTTAATTCTGAAAAATTTGGCTAACATGAAAAAATATATATTTTTTGCAGTTTTCATTATAACCATTTCTACATAGCAAAAGAAAAACACCTCACATAAATTCATTATGTTGTCCTAATGTTAGGGATACCCCATACGACTAGGCTTCAAAGTTATTTATAGCAAGTACAGGCCATATACTACATAGATGGAATTATTGCTTTAATGCTAAAATTTGCTGTGCTTAGGTTCTAAATTAAATAATGGTAACCCATTTTAAAACTGCTACACAAAAGTATATATTTATAGAATCTAGATACCGCAGGGCACTTTATATTTAACCCCTTTATAGCCAAGGGCAAACATTCAAAACAAAAACACTTTATTAAAATAAAATCGTAAACAAAAAAGATTTTATTAAAATTAAATTAATAAAAATGCAAATATACTTTTTTAAATAAATGTAACGTCTTTTTTTTACTGTATGTTTTCACTGAGACAGAAGGGGAGGGGACAAACAATGACTTGACATTTCTGACATATGATCTCATGAACATGGGCCACTATTTTGAGCATCACTGTACTGCCTCACCACTGAGCCTGAGACCAGCATGCATTGCAGCATACTGGTATCCAGGCTGCTTTTAAAGTATACAGTCAATCTCTGTGTGTCACAGTGATGGTATGCACAGTAGCAGTTAAGCTTGACTGTTACTGCACTGTTGCCAGATGCCGTACATGCAGGCATCGGACAACAGCACGAGAGAAATCTTGCTTGCAGCGTATCTCTCATGGAGGCACCTCTGAACTGAGTATAAACAGGCTTTTAATCACAGGGACACTCTGTCCCTGCAATCGGTAGCCTGGGATGGCCTCCATACGGATATTTCTACACTGCCTCACTCGTAGGGCATTCAGAAATAGCAGTCTCGCAACTGTCAGTTAGACCACCACTGTAAGAACCCAGGATATCATTGACATACAGGATACAGCGCTGGCCCTTAAAGAGACAGTATACTGTAAAATTGTTTTCCCTTAATGTGTTTACAATTGTTTTTTTTACCAACTACAGAGTATAAAATGTATGAAAAATTAGCTTTTTAAAGCTTATGTGTGTATATTAAAGCTCTGATTTTGTGTTTTGAATCCACAACCTAATAAAATGGGTTGAGCTTGTAGGTATAATCAGATCTCATTACTTTATCACATTGTGTTCATATACCTGCTTCTTTATCTTATTTCTGTCCATAAACCAATCACCAATACTTGCTGAGAACAATGGAAAATTAATATTGTATTACCTTATCTCTGCTATATCCCACTGGGGGTGTAATTTCTTCTGGTGACTGTGTTTACCAAGCTTATCTATAGCTTGGAGTTGCGGCCACAAACTTTCCACATAGGTGAGGATACCACAGGCTAAATCAACTATTTCAAATGCCAATATAAGGGTAAAGGAACTACTTGTAAACAATTTAATACACTCCAGCAGGTAAAGTGGATCATTGGGAACAAATTAAAGGGGATAATTTTTTTGTCCCTCTAAGGGCTAAAAGACCAGTGCCATACCCTGTACGACGCTGGTCTTAAAGGGGTTAAAATGCCTCAAAATGGGAATGGACATCAAAATTAAACTTTCATAATTCAGATCAGGGGCGGACTGACAAGTCGGGCAAATCGGCCCTTGCCCGAGGGCCCCAGCATCTTAAAGGGCCCTCCTCCCCCACTGCAGGCACGCTTAATGCTGCTGCAGAATAAAGATTTTTTTTTAAATTTTCATATTTAATTTTTAATAAAAATGTAAAAATAAATTTATAATTGTGCTTACTTTCTGTGTTAGGGGCCCAGTGCGAGCGCACACTCTCTTGGGGCGTCAGTCATGCAGACTGTCAGTAGTATTTGACAGCGGGCGGCATTTCAGTGCATGACTGAGTTGAGTTAGTTAGTGCACTGTGTGAGACCTGACTGACCGCTCCTGTCCGGAGCTGTATTATATTACTGTTTTTTGTCTGTCTGGTTCTCACACTGAGTTCACTAAGTTCCATCAACCCCTCCTCCGGTCTCTGTGTTATCACAGCGTTACGATGGATGACCAGAGGGTCAGGTGGTTATTGAGGAGAGGAAGTGGGGCACTCTGGCCAGGGGCGGACTGACAAGTCGGGCAAATCGGCCCTTGCCCGAGGGCCCCAGCATCTTAAAGGGCCCTCCTCCACCACTGCAGGCACGCTTAATGCTGCTGCAGAATAAAGATTTTTTTAAACATTTTCGTATTTCTCTGTGTTATCACAGCGTTACGATGGATGACCAGAGGGTCAGGTGGTTATTGAGGAGAGGAAGTGGGGCACTCTGGCCAGGGGCGGACTGACAAGTCGGGCAAATCGGCCCTTGCCCGAGGGCCCCAGCATCTTAAAGGGCCCTCCTCCCCCACTGCAGGCATGCTTAATGCTGCTGCAGAATAAAGATTTTTTTAAAAATTTTCATATTTAATTTTTAATAAAAATGTAAAAATAAATTTATAATTGTTCTTACTTTCTGTGTTAGGGGCCCGGTGCGAGCGCACACTCTGTTGGGGCGTCAGTCATGCAGACTGTCAGTAGTATTTGACAGCGGGCGGCATTTCAGTGCATGACTGAGTTGAGTTAGTTAGTGCACTGTGTGAGACCTGACAGACCGCTCCTGTCTGGAGCTGTATTATATTACTGTTTTTTGTCTGTCTGGTTCTCACACTGAGTTCACTAAGTTCCATCAACCCCTCCTCCGGTCTCTGTGTTATCACAGCGTTACGATGGATGACCAGAGGGTCAGGTGGTTATTGAGGAGAGGAAGTGGGGCACTCTGGCAGTTCAGTAATTTAACACACCATGCTTGTTTAGCTCCACCCCTCACCGTGGTAACTACAGTAAAGATTTGAGAAGACTCAGTCCCAGCAGCACTAATAAAAAGAAGGTAGGATGGCTGGCCCTCCAGCAAATATTTAATGTGGACGATTACTTACTTTACATATCATCTACCCAGGAATTAAATTAGATTTACACACACTTTTCTTTTTGTATATTTGTATAGCAACTGAGCTATTGAAGCATCTGAAATAAGTATTTCAGATGCTTCAATAGCTCAGTTGCTATACAAATATACATAAAAATATGTGTGTGTAAATCTAATTTAAGTCATTGCTATGTTCTTGGTTATAGCATAGTTATTAGCAATGACAAAAAGGCACATGTAAAAAATCCATATAAATCTGTGCATTGGTATATGTAATGGTAACTGTCTGACTGTGCTAATAGAAATGCACCACTCTTCTATCCAGTATAACATACACAGTAATATATTTGCAACTAAGGTTTTCAGGTTTGTAGTTCAATTGTCTTGTTATATTACATTACTCTATATTAGTCTATATAATTGCATGATAGTACAGTCCCCTCTGAGGTCTTTAGGTGCAGACAAACAACTGAAATATATATTAAAGGGAAATAGAGCACAAACTAGAATTCTCCATAACATGTTTAATAATGCTTAATAAAACACAAAAAATAAAATGTATTTCCATAATTTATTTTGCCCCCTTTAATCTTAAAAATGTCTCCCCCCCAATATATTTATTATGCAGCACATTTTATTTAGATTGTTTGGCACACATATGCTAATTTATAATATAACTGTTTTCTGAATAAAATGTTTTCTGCATAAATAAATATATATTTATTGAATGCAACACATTTTAAGTAGTTCCAAAATGTCATCACATTATACCCATGCAGGCTTCAGAGCATTTGGCATTCAGGTGCCAATCAGTGCACAGATCAGGAACCTCTGAACTGTGCACTAATGGGCACCACCTGAATGCCAAATGCTCTGAAACCTCTATTCACCCTCTATCTACCTAAAAATAAGATCATAGTTCTGAGATTGTGACAGGTCCAGCCAATCACACTTTGATTTTTTTTATCATATTAGTGAGTGAAATAAGTAAGGAGCTCAATGACTCAACTCTTTCACTACTTATAAACTTCCAAGGAACATCATACCTTACATTCTCAATAATGAGAACAGCTGTTTTACTTTTTTTTAAATTCAGTAACTGACACAGAGTGCCCAGGCACAATGTCACAGATTTCTCTCTATCACCATAGTATCATGGCCTGGACACTCACTGAGAGTTACTGGATTTAAAAAAGTAAAAGAGCTGCCCTCATTAACTTCTCACCTCTTGGCTCTCTGCACCAGATAGGGCAAAGTGTCCCTGAAATCTTTTTTGAAATGTTGGCAACTATGCAACTAAAACAGAGCAACTTTAAAACTCCTGTACATTCTCAATGTACCCAACAAATTTAAAGCTGCTCTTAATGTTTCAGCTGTGATCAGTGAAGCAGGTGACACAGAGATCCTCAGGTTAGTGATAATGGTCAGCAGATTTACACTGGCATCCCCAGAGGCCAGACATGAGTCTCTGTTCCTGCAAAATAAGTAAGCATGGTCCTAGTGCCCTTTTTAAATGTGTTTGTGTAAACATATATATGTGTTTGTATCAGTGTTTTATCTGTGTGTGTATCAGTGTATATCTGTGTCTATGGGTGAGTGTGTGGGTATGAGTATGTGTGGGTGTGTGTATCAGTGTATATCTGTGTGTATGAGTATGTGTATGAGTGTATGTATTAGTGTATATCTGTGTCTGTATGAGTGAGTGTGTGTATGAGTGTGTGTATTAGTGTATATCTGTGTCTGTATGAGTGTGTGTATGAGAGTATTACTGTATATCTGTGTGTATGTGTGTGTATGAGTGTGTGTGTGTGTGTGTGTAGGAGTGTGTGTTTCACAGTATCACTGTTTATGTGTGTGTATGAGTATGTGTGTGTGCTTTTGTGTGTATGTGTATATGTCTCCTGTCTCTAATTTTTTATAAACATGGGACGAGTGGAAAGTGGAAATTTCCAGCCATGAATATAACGTAAAAAATAAATTTAATGCCTACTACATTCTAGATCTCTGACACACACACTCTCTCTCTCTGTCACAAACACACACACCTACTCTATCTTTCACTTACACACACACTCTCTGTCACACACACATACATTCACTCTCTTGTCAAGTACACACAAGCACATACTCTCTGTCTCTCACACACACACATATACTCTCTGTCACACACTCTCTCTCTGTCACACACACACACACATTCTCTCTCTCTATCACGTACACACACTGTCTCTCTGTCTCTCTGTCTCTCACACACACACACACACATTTCACACACACTTTCTCTCTGTCACGTACACACACACACTCTCTCTGTCACATACACACACACACACACACACACCTTCTCTCTCACGTACACACAAACATTCTCTCTGTCACGCACACACTTATTCTCTCTCTCTCTGTCACACACACACTTTCTCTCTCTGTCTCTTACACACACTCTTTCTCTGTCATGCACACTCTCTCTGTCACATACACTTTCTCTCTCTGTCATGTACACACACACTTATTCTCTCTCTCTGTCACACACATACACACTCTCTGTCACACAAACATACACATTTTTCTCTCTCTCTGTCACACACTGACAAACACACTTTCTCTCTCTCTACCATGCACACACCAACTTACTCTCTCTCTCTGTCATCCACACACACACACTTACTCTCTCTTTGTCTCTCTCTCACACACACACAGACACACACACTCTCTGTCACACACACACACTTACTCTCTCTTTGTCTCTCACACACAGACACACAGACTCTCTCTGTCACAAACACACAGATGACATGGGAGGGGCAATAGGGTGGAGAAGGGGCAGAGGAGTTAGGTAGGTAGAGCAAAGAGGGGATGGGGGGGCCCTGTCACACTTTTGCCTGGGGGCCCTGGTTGGTCTCAGTCCGCCCCTGATTCAGATGCATTCCTTTTAAAAGACAAATACCAATTTATTTCCTTTATGAAATTGTGCACATTCTAAGGTATCAGATCCTACTAAGCATGTGCAAGAGTTCATGAGTCTTTTGTTGGCTAATGGCTGTCACATGATGTAGAGAGAATACTTTCACTTTTGTGAGGAAACTGCTTGATTAAATTTCAAAGTAAGTGATTTTGTATTGTCTTTCTTTTAAAATGCATTTGGATGTCTATTACTCAAAAACATAAAGGTTGTCAAATGTTACCCTATGGGGTAGATTTAACAAGCAGCAGATGCTGCTATCTACCCCCGTAGATAGCTCGCCAGAAACAGAAGTTAAGAAGCAGCGTTTGTAAGACCGCTGCTCTTTAACTTCTCTGCGATTGCCCGCTAATGTGCAGGGGGGGGGGGCGGTATTGCACAAGCATTTCACTAGAAATGCTTGTGCAGTGTTAAATGATGACAGCGTATGCTGTCGGCATTTAGCAATGTCAGGCGGACATGATTTGCTACAGCAAATCATGTCCGTCCAACGTATGAGAAATTGGCCCCATTGTCTTTCATTAAATCAAAGTCACAGTAATAATGTTTCTCTTAGCCTCTTATTTTAAATAAAGTTTCATAAACTGTATGTTATTTAATTGTTCCTTTTTTTAATACAAGATGACTTGACAAGTGTGTAGATGTTTGAACTGATAACATATTTAAACTTAATGTTTATGCCTGGTTATTATGAGTTTATAGATAGTTATGAATTCTTTGGATTACTTTGTAGGTTTGTTCAGTGCACACAGTCATATTAACCTTGCACCCAGGGAAATTACGCAAAAATAGGTTAAAAACAGTCTCCTTTCACATTGCATTAAAACTCAAAGGGTAGCACTCAGCTTTTGTGCATTTTGAACTCTCAGCCATAAAACTTTAAAAAGATAAGAAGCATTTTCTATTTCAGGGTCACCATTAGCCTGAATAATATATAAACACGGGGAAAGATTTGAAGTTCTACTTAGGATCACAGCATATCAATTAAATTATAGATCATTATCACAGCTGCCAAGGCTGGTGTGGGATTTTATCACCATAGCTTACTAAATGTTCTTTGTATCTGTCTTGTCAAATTCCTTTAAAAGCATCAGTCTTCCAAAACCCCTGTGTCAATATAAGTACATTTGAATGTTAACTTTAAGGGGAATGAGAACTGTCAAACCATATGTAATAATAATGGACCAATGCTTATCCTTTTCAATCAATTTTTTATTGTAATATTATTGTTAAAGGGATTTAAAACACAATTTGTTGTGTTGATTGGTGGCTGCACATATATGCCTCATGTTATTGGGTCACCCAAAGTGTTCAGCTAGCTCCCAGTAGTGCATTTCTTATCCTTCAATAAAGGATATCAAGAGAATGAAAACATAATTGATAATAGAATTAAATGGGAAAGGTGATTCAAGCTGTATTCTCTATCTGAAGCACAAAAGAAAATTATTTAAACCCCATGGTTATAAATCTAATTAATAGAGGAAGCTCATTCCATCCATTATTTAACATGACGAAAGCTGTGTATGAGTCAAATGGCATATTGCTATTGTGTGGCATAATGTAAATTTGCAGTGGCTTGTTATTATCTATTTTGAGTGGGAACTGTTTATATAAGTTTCTATGCATAATATAATTTCAATTTTTACAGCGTAAATTTCCCATTGTACTTTATTGGCAGATGAATCTGGGGATGCTGGTGATGTCACCATGCCCTAGAACCCCAGAAGAGCTGGGCAGCTACACAAAGCTTAAGGGAGTAGGAACGGGGGGGGGGGGGGAGTATTTAAACCCCTCAATCCAATCACTTGTTCTTTCAAATGGTGTCTTGAGGGTATGTTGTTTAAGTACAAATTTATAAAACAAAATATATATTTTTATTTTTTTTATAAACAAACACACTTTCCCATATTGTTTGCAGGCTGGAGGTCTCTAGACACTTATAACATGTCATCAAAAAGGCCTAGAGACCCCCATAAACATTTGTTTTAAAGTGATCACCTGGAATGTATAGATGTGGATTCATTTGAGCAGAGGTTCAGGGCACATCAAAGTCATATACATATACCGAAAGGTCCTTATTTATATAATGACCCCATCTTCTTTTGACTAAAGCATTTAGGATTAAAAAAAACCTTACAAACACATTTTTTTACAACCTTGTTTATTAAAAATATAATTTTTTACACATTTTATTGTAGAGTTCTCACATGTCATAATATATTCATATATACAATTATATTATAGTTTTAATCTGCTGGATCTGCTGAATAAAACAATAAATAATATGCATGGGCTTCTCATTGAAAAATTACTTACAGGAGCTTAAAGGGATTGGAAAGTTAAAATTAAACTTGCATGATTCAGATAGAGCATGTAATTTTAAGACACTTTTAAATTCACTTTTATTTTCAAATGTGCTTTGTTTTCTTGTTATCCCTTGTTGAAAAAGAATATTTCCTACACTAGTGGAATCTAGCTGGTGATTGGTGCCTGTACACATTTGTCTCTTGTGGTTGGCTAACTAGATGTATTCAGCAATGTTGCTTCTTCTGCAAATGATAACAAGATAATGAAGCAAATTTGATAATAGAAGTAAATTGGAAATTTGTTTAAAATTGTATGTTCTATCCAAATCACAAAAGAAAATGTTGAGGTTTCCTGTCCCTTTAAAATTGAGCAGCATCTAAAAATTCCAAATCAGCTGAGCATAAGGATGGAAATGGCCCAGCCATTAAGGGGTTAGTGCAGTCCCAATGACTTCTAATGCTAGATACAGAGTATTAAATGTATGGGAAATTATTAATTTGTGTTTCTTTTTGAAATTGTAGTAACTGATTTTTCTTATTGAGACCACAACCACAGTGAAACGTTCAGCATCTAAGTATTGGCCTTTATTTATGGATAAAGAGAGATAAAATTAGTAAGCATATTCTTTCTGCAGACTCAGTCTGTTTAAATGGGCATGCTTTGAAAACATTATGTGGTAGTTTTAATGAGCAAAGCCAGCTATTTTAAATACAAAAATAAACATAAACAATCATTTTATCATACATTTAATAATCTGCAGCAGGTACAATGTAGTAATTTGGGCTACATTAAGGGGGAACTTTTTTTCAGTAGACTGCCAGTTCAAAACAAATCACTATTGTGTTTTTTCTCTCATCTTTATGTTATTGCACCCTTAGGGTATTTCCTAATTCTTACATATATATACAGTATATACATTTTTATTTATTTAGTTTTTTTGGCCTTTAGTTGTGCTAGATATACATCAGTAGTAACAACAAGTAGTATATGATATTTTACATACTTGTATGTGTGTAATAAAGAGATCCAACATGCAGAAAAATCAAATTTTAAGTAAATAAAGATACAGTGAAATCAGAATTCACTACTGAATCCACTTTTTTTTTTTTTTTTAAATGAAAAACAGATTCACGGGCCGATTTTGGAAAGTGTGAGTGGACATAATATGATAAGGTGTCTTATTTCACTGTGTAAAAAAACTTTAAACAGTTAAAAGCCTAAATGAAATAGATGAAAGCTGGTAGCTCAAATACAGGGGGTAAGAAAAAGATCATGCCCTCCCTTCACATACATTGATGTTGGTCATTGAAGGGGAACTTGTCTGATTTGCTAGTGTAATGGTAGAGAAACTGTTGGAATATAATGTATGATAAACAGGAGTTTGCACATTTCAATGAGTTTTGTGGGGGCAAATTTGTACTAAAGAAAGTACCAAAAGGTAGCTTTTAGGTTAACTTTTTTTAAAAATATTGTATTAATATTGGTTCATTTTATTAAATATTTTTCAGTTTTCCTGCCCATAATATATTTGTTGTCCGGTCAATTTGTCAAAATCTCAATAAAGCCTATTGTTTTGGTCATAAGTTGGACATGGTTCCGCTTCTTTATTTCTCACCATGGACCTGATTCACTAAAGCTCTCTGGTCTGGTAAGATTATCTAAGTCAGTACTGCAAGGTTCATCAAACAACTTTAGAAAGGCTTATTTTAGCATTGTAATTTATTATCCAAGAAAAAGAAAAGATTTCTAATGTGATTGCTCTCCATGTTGGCATATTTTTGATAAAAGATAATCAATAGCATTCAAAATGGCTGATTATTATTCATAACTACCATAATTAAAGTATTTAACCCCTAAACGACCAGCACCGTACCCTGTACGACGCTGGTCGTTATGCCCTTAAGTACCCTGTACGTTGCTGCAGTCTTGGGGCACTGCAGAAATAGATTTGCAGAGTTACCGATGCATCGGGCAGCTGTGGTGCAGATTGATGGAGGGTGGGAGCGTAAGGAGGGATGTGGGTGCGCGGCCCATCGCTGGAGCAGGCGGAAGGAGGGGGGCAGTGGGTGGGATCGTTCGGCCATGCTACAGGGTATAGAAAGAAAAAAAACTGTGTCATTGTGGAGGAAGGAGGGAGGAGGGGCAATGAGGGGGATCCCATGTGGGAACTGTTAACAAAAAGGGTTCTGGGAGGGGAAGGGGGTAGTGTATTCAGGGGGGGCAGCTACACTACAGAAAAAATGGGACTTTAATTTTTTTTTTAATTTTTTTGCCAGTTTTGCAACAAACTGGGTACTGGCAGACAGCTGCCAGTACCTAAGATGGTGGCAAAAAGGTAGAGGGGGGAGGGTTACAGAGCTTTTTGGGGGGGTCAGGGAGGTTGTGGGTTTAGGGGGGAACCTACACTGCAGCAAATATATTTTTAAAACAAATTATATAAAAAAAAGGCTTTTATTTTCATGCTGGCAGACTTTCTGCCAGTACTTTAGATGGCAGTGACAATTGTAAGGTGGGGGAGGGAATAGAGCTGTTTGAGGGGGATCGGGGAGTGGGATGTGTCAGGTGGGAGGCTGATCTCTACACTAAAGCTAAAATTAACCCTTCAAGCTACCTAATTAACCCCTTCACTGCTGGGAATAATGCATAAGTGTGGTGCACAGCAGCATTTAGCGGCCTTCTAATTACCAAAAAGCAATGCCAAAGCATTTATGTCTGCTATTTCTGAACAAACAGGATCCCAGATAAGCATTTACAACCATTTTGTGCCATAATTTCACAAGCTGTTTGTAAATAATTTCAGTGAGAAACCTAAAATTGTGAAAAAGTTAACTTTTTTTTTTCTTTATTTGATCGCATTTTGAAATGGTAGCATGAAATATACCAAAATGGGCTTAGATCAATACTTTGGGTTGTCTACTAAAAAAATATATAGTTTTGATAGGTATATATAAAAAAGGATCTATTTCTGTTTAAATGTAGTGATGGCAAGAATGGATAAAACTGTATAAGTGCATCTGAGCAGCAAAGTTACTGCATTAGGAATAATACCCAAGGAGATATGTGCATGTCTTCACGGCTCACTCATTTTTATTATTAAAGCACATTTTTGTGAACTTTCATTAATGCTTTTTAGAAATCTAGCTATTTTTTATTTTACTTGATAATTAATTTGTTGGATTACACTCATGTTTTTCTTTATCTATGTATGTATGCATTTATTAATTTATTCATGCATTTATTCATTATTTGTATTTTTCTGTTGCGTGGGAAAGGTTGCAGTAATGTACCTTTGTTTAGTTGATCATTTGATTTCAGATGTTTTTTTTATTAAAATATTGGTTAGTTTTCTATAGTATCAGCAATATACTAAGCACTTCAGATTTCAGTAAATACATCATAGGGCGTTAAAAGGAATGCAGTGTGTTACTGGGAAAGTAGTTCTCATAAAGAGCTCAAAATATATTTATATGTGATTATTTATATGCACATTATATCATCAATGCAACCAGATAATATTACCTACAATTACTGTCCTACATGTGTGGGTAAATGATGGATTGTGTGGATGATAGAAGATACATACATAGAAGATATTATGTTATACTATTTTATGTTTATTTTATTTTTATTTTGTTAAAAGATAAATATTATATGAGATCAGATATTTGTTTCACTATTGTATATGACTCATAAGGGCTTTTCATATCAGAGAAACTTCACACAGATGGCTGTAAGCCTTAAAGGGACAGAAAAACCCAACATTTTCTTTTAGACTTTGGATAGAACAAACAATTTTAAACAACTTTCCAATTTACTTCTGTTATCAAATTTGATTAATTATCTTATTATCCTTTGCAGTGCGGTTCCTGCGGCAATAAAGTTACTGCTGCACCCTGACAATAACCCCTTGCGGCCATGGCTATGGCCGGAGGAGCAGAGTCATGACAGTACTATCCCTTTTTCTTACTTAAATACCTATTTTACCCCTATTTAGCCGTTTGATTGTTCTGGTAGGGGAAGGGGGATGTAAAAAAGGGGATCAACCCATTTATGGTTATTAGTATCCTTAAAGATTGGGGACAGTATGGCACTGATTGTAAACTTTCAACATGGGTGGGTTAGCACTCTAGCAACACCCGATGCGTTCTTACTTTATGACTTTGGATATTGCGACCACGCTAACTTATTCTTCCCATAGACTTTAATGGAGAGCACTGTAAAAAAAATATCACTTATGCGCTAACATGACACCACGTTAGACCTCCAGCACTAAACACGATGGTAGCTATGAATAGTTTACATTCTAATGTTCTTCACATAGAAGGAAATGTTCTTTTTATTTACATGTATGTATATACAGTATCCCACAAAAGTAAGTACACCCCTCACATTTCTGTACATATTTTATTATATCTTTTCATGTGACAACACTGAAGAAAGGACACTTTGCTACAATGTAAAGTAGTGAGTGTAAAGCCTGTATAACAGTGTAAATTTGCTGTCCCTTCAAAATAAATCAACACACAGCCATTAATGTCTAAACCGTTGGCAACAAAAGTGAGTACACCCCTAAGTAGCAATGTCCAAATTGGGCCCAAAGTGTCAATATTTTGTGTGGCCAACATTATTTTCCAGCACTGCATTAACCCTCTTGGGCATGGAGTTCACCAAAGCTTCACAGGTTGCCACTGGACTCCTCTTCCACTCCTCCATGATGACATCACAAAGCTGGTGGATGTTAGAGACCTTGCGCTCCCCCACCTTCTGTTTGAGGATGCCCCACAGATGCTCAATAGGGTTTAGATCTGGAGACATGCTTGGCCAGTCCTCAACTTTACCCTTAGCTTCTTTAGCAAGGCAGTGGTCATCTTGGAGGTGTGTTTGGGATCATTATCATGTTGGAATACGGCCCAGTCTCCAAGGGAGGGGATCATGTTTTGCTTCAGTATGTCACAGCACATGTTGGCATTCATGGTTCCCTCAATGAACTGTAGCTCCCCAGTGCTGGCAGCACTCATGCAGGCCCAGACTATGACACTCCCACCACCATGCTTGACTGTAGGCAATACACACTTGTCTTTGTACTCCTCACCTGGTTGCCACCACACACGCTTGACACCATCTGAACCAAATAAGTATATCTTGGTCTCATTGGACCACTGCACATGGTTCTAGTAATCCATGTCCTTAGTCTGCTTGACTTCAGCAAACTGTTTGTGGGCTTTCTTGTGCATTATCTTTAGAAGAGGCTTCCTTCTGGGACTACAGCCATGCAGGCCAATTTTATGCAGTGTGCTGCTTATGGTCTGAGCACTGACAGGCTGACGCCCACCCCTTTAACCTTTGCAGCAATGCTGGCAGCACTCATAAGTATATTTCCCAAAGACAACCTCTGGATATGATGCTGAGCACTTGCACTCAACTTCTTTGGTCGTCCATGTTAACTTGTAGTCTAGCCCAAAGTTAATTATTACATATTATGGAACCTCTATATCATTCTGTTAATGTTATTCAATATAAATAAAATAGTGGTTAACAACTTTGCGTGTAATTTAATAACACAAAGAATAATATATAGAAACCCTGTAGTCTTTTTGTTCTGAGATGTCTATCAATAAATCCGAGACCAGATTAATAAACATAGTTTATAAACCCCTTAAAAACCAACGACATGCCCTGCAAGAGGGAGGGTCTAAAAGCGTGGTCTTGCTACTCGTGGCAAGACCATGCTATTATACCCAGACAATCCCTTAACGACCAGCAATGTACAGGGTATGTCATGGTCCTTAAGGGGTTAAAACAATTATTGGAAATAATAAGCAATATTTGAATAAACAAATCAATAAGCATACATTGTTACAATGATTTAATGATTATCAGGTTAGAACTAACGTAAAACAGTCACTATATTATTTTATTTGCAATAGCTTGGGTATTTAATAGAGAAACAGAAACATTTGTTATTTAAATTTTCAGCACAGCTGGCAAGAATCAGGTAAGCTAACAATCATGGCAAAACATTAGAAAAATTAAAATATTATTATTAGATTTCTGATTGGCCTAATGTTATTGTCGGCAGATAAGACCAAATTTACAGGAATTACCTAACAAAAAACATTCAATAGATAGATATATAGCGGGAAATGTATAAAGCTGTGAGATGCAGCTTTATGTAGCTTTGGTGCAGGCTCACATAAGCAAGCCTGAAGCCAATGGTTAAGAAGCAGTAGTCATCAGACCAATGCTTCCTAACCTGCATGTCAGCTCTTAGCTGGCAGACTAAAATCACCCCCGACAAGTCTGACCGGAGTGATTGACAGCCTCTGCTGGAGCACTCGATTGGCCATGTGCTAGCAAGGGACAGCATTAAACTAGCAGCTGCTGGTGCAATGATAAATGCGAGTGGCATATTGCTGCACGCTGGCTGTGATTTCAGGCGGACAGGTTCGAGCAAGATTTTTCCTCCTTTTCTTAAATGTCGGTCATAGGGGCCAATTTATCATGGCCCGAATGTTGCCGTATACCACTGTTTCCGCTTGAGCCTTTAGGCTTGCTGAAAACAGGAGTTAAGAAGCAGCAGTATTAAGACCGCTGCTCCTTAACTCGTACGCCTCCTTTGAGGCGGCGGACATAAATCCACCTGATCTCATACAATCAGGTTGATTTACATCCCCTGCTAGCGGCCGCAAATCTGCAGGGGGCAGCATTGCACAAGCAGTTCACCAGAACTGCTTGTGCAATGATAAATTCCGACAGCGTATCCTGTCGGCATTTTTCGATGTCTGGCAGACATGATTCGCTACAGCGGATCATGTTCGCTAGAGACTTGATAAATTGGCCCCATGGACTTCAACAGACACAACACCTGTATATTAATGCAAGATCACAGTGGATAATTGCAGAAATAACAATGGCAAACGTCTTCGTTTGATTAATCTAACATTTTAGCTATGTAGGACAGACAATGTCAAGGAATAAAGAGCCAACCAAATAACATCACAGACAAAAAAAATACAATTGGAAAAAAAGTGTAAACCTGAAGTCTGAAACCAGAATTAGAAATGATGTTGCTTGATTGTTTACCAGTCATTGACAAATTTCAAATAAAACAAATCAGAGCAGTTGCTAAATACTGACACACTACTTCATATTTTAATACTTATAATACATCTACTATGTATAATTAGAGTCACCAATTAGATTAATGTTGAATGCAGATAAAAGAGATCAACTGAAATTTTTTTGAAAGATACTGACTGGGACACATACAACTATTTCACTGAAGGTGGCCATATGTCAAATAATCACAGTTAAAGGGACAGTTTAGACTTAATATTATTATTATCATTTATTTGTATAGCGCGGCAAAATTCCCTAGCCCTGAGTAGAATGATAGGGGTATACAATGACAAGGATTTGTGATATAAAACATAACAATTAAACAAATCTAGTACAGGAGGAAGAGGGCCCTGCTCCAGAGAGCTTACAGTCTACAGGTTGAGGGTGCAGAGACATAAGGTTTGGGGTAGCTTGTTACATGGATTGTAGTTGCAGCAGTGAGTCATGGAGTTCAATTATGATTTTGGTTTGGATGAGAGATTGAGGAGAGATGGTAAGCCTCTCTGAAAAGGTGTGTTTTCAAGGAGTGTCTCAAGCTATACAAGGTTGGAGACAGTCTTAAGGAGCGGGTAGAGAGTTCCAGAGGACAGGAGCAGCACGTTAGAAGTCTTGGAGGCAGGATTGGGATGTAGAGATAATAGGAGTGGAGAGACATAGGTCAGAGGTTGATCGAAGAGGATGGGTCTGAGAATATTTGGAGATGAGAGAGGAAATATAGTTGGGAGTGAGACTGTTGAGTGCTTTGTAAGTTAGGGTTAATACTTTAAATTGTATTCTGGAGTGTATGCAGAGCCAGTGTAGATAGAGACTGGCAGAGCAGAGCTGCTGATGTAGATCGGCGACATAGTCTAGCTGAAGCGTTCATAATAGTTTGGAGGGAGGAGAAGCAGTGTTTTGGAAGGTCATTTAGAAGTAGATGCAATAATCAATGTGTGACAAAATGAGGGAATGAATTAGTATTTTTGTAGTTTTTTGAGTAATGAAGGGATACATTCTGGAAATGTTGAGTAGATGTGCATTGTAGGATTTGGTAAGTGCTTGTATATGTGGGCTGAATGTGAGTTCTGAGTCAAGTGTGACCCCCAAGACAGCGCAACTAGGGTGAGGTGTTGAGAATATAGTCTTTGACCATCAGAGGAATGTCAGATGTCTGGAAGCGATGGGGAATAAGAAGCAGTTCAGTTTTGGACAGATTGAGTTGGAGGTAGTGTGAGGACATCCAAGAGGAAATTGCAGAGACACAGTTGGAAATCTGGTTGAGTAAAGAGGGAGATATAATACTTATTCTTTATTAATTATTGTTACATACCAGACAAGAATCTTTCAATGGGTTCCACATCTATAAACTTGTAAGAAGTACATTTTAAATAATCATTGTTTGTTAGCAGTCGAAAAATGCTGCCAAGCTCCGCCTACAGCTTTCTTCTCCAGTTAGCTGTTTTCTTGTAGGACAGTTTAGTAAACTAGATAATAGGAGTTAGTTGGATAGTTGTTTAAAATCATATGTGCTATGTGAATCATGAAAAAAAAATGTTGAGTTTCATATCCCTTTAAATAATGATGCTAGTAAGACCATGCCCAAACAGCATTAGAATGATACATGTTGCACAAAAATATTTTCGAACTGGGTTGATCTAAAATGTATTGTGAAAGCTGACAGTTTATTTTAGTTTATATGTTACATATACCTGATGTCCCACCTCCTAAAGCTTTACCACAGTACAACTTAAAGATACTATGACTGAAGCAATATCTACTGACTCATTAGCATGTTCTTTCTGTTGATGAATAGCAGAGTTCACTTTTCAGTAAGAGACAATTTTTAGACTTTAGGAGAGGCAAAAGTTAAAACGACATTTAAAATTTTTCTTTCATGATGCAGATAGTGAATGCAATTTGAAACAACATTCCAATTTATTTCTATTATCTAATTTGCTTAATTCTTTAGCTATCATTTGTTAAAGAAATAGCAACGCACATGGGTGAGCCAATAATACAAGGCTTCATTGTGCAACTACCAATCAGCAGCTACTGAGCATATCTACATATGCTTTTCAACAAAGGATATTATGAGAATGAAGCAGATAATAGCAGCAAATTGGAAAGCTGTTTAAAATCCCATGCATTTTCAGAATCTTGAAAGAAAAAAATTGTGTTTCGTGTCCCTTTAAGTGCAGATGGATCCTGTTGAATGGTACACAAGAAAGGATGATGATACCAAATGGTATGCTTTCAGATAGATGTCTGTTTAACATGAAAATTATCTGTAATTAGAACTAGGGTTAATGAGCATCTATATAACATACAAAACACAAAGGACAGGGAAAAGAAACAGATCCAACACAGTATACCCTATACTTTCTTTGAATGTCACAATAGCAATCCTAAATCTCTCAAAGTTCAGGTGATTGATTGGATACCTTCCACTGTCACAAACAGATTATTACAACTGAGGCAGCAGGAGACCTTTTGAATTTTTAAACTAGATACTTTAAAACCACAAGGGCTAAATGTGGACCTAGATGTACATTAATTTATTTAGTGATTTCTTTCTTCTAGATGTTCAATAAATTAATACTATTATGCTTTTGTTTTTGAATTATACATTTGTTTAATATTTTAATGAAAACCCATTGATTCTTAGTTGTACATCTTTCAGTGATTTCAAAAATGTTACATTTTCTATGCAAGTTTGTTGCGAAATTTAATTGTATATCTGAGGTGGTAACAATGTTATAATGCAGTTTTATTAGCTGATGAAGTGCAAATAAAGCGAAATATCCTTTCAGCAGTTTAATGATCCTCCATTAAGGGGTATATGAGTGTGCGTATTTATGGGATCAGCATTTACAAAGTAGCATCCGATTCCTCTTGTCCTTTTGAGAAAGTCCGGTCATAACACATAGAGGTGTGGAGTGACGTGTGTCCATCCAGCATCCGCTATTGTGGTCACGTGGGCTAAGTTACACTGAACGACTGGTGTTGAAAAAAAAAACAATTTGTGGGGGAGGACTTGTGGAGACTTGTCATCTGATATAAATCACTAATTGCCAGATTACAAGTGGAGCACTAACAGTTACACGCAAACGATAAGTGGTTTATCTTGGGTGTTTGGCTTGTCGGGTTTACCGATCATATTACAAGTTGAAAGTAAATGTGATCTCTTGACCGTAGTATATGTATTATATGTATTAAAATATGAAGTAGTGTGTCAGTATTTAGCAACTGCTCTGATTTTTTTATTTGAAATTTGGTAATGACTGATAAACAATCAAGCAACATCATTTCTAATTCTGGTTTCAGACTTCAGGTTTACACTTTTTTCCAATTGTATTTTTTTTTTTTTGTCTGTGATGTTATTTGGTTTGCTCTTTATTCCTTGGCATTGTCTGTCCTACATAGCTAAAATGTTAGATTAATCAAAAGAAGACTTTTTTCATTGTTATTTCTGCAATTATCCACTGTGATCTTGCATTAATATACAGGTGTTGTGTCTGTTGAAGTCTATGACTGACATTTAAGAACACGGACCAGTGCTTAATAAATGCGTGTCCATGTTCATCAGTGAGCCATATACATTTCATATACATTTCGCTGAGCAATATACATTTCACTGAGCCATATACATTTCACTGAGCCATATACTTTTTACTGAGCCATATACATTTCACTGAGCCATATACTTTTTACTGAGCCATATACTTTTTACTGAGCCATATATATTTCACTGAGCCATATACATTTCACTGAGCCATATACATTTCACAGCCTACATTACTCAGTGCCATGTAACAGTTACATCCAAGGCTACACATCTTGGTACAGCTGTAACTTTATTCTGGCTATGCAGTTTGTCCTCCCTGTCCCATGTGTTAGTGTAAGCCGAATAAGTAAGCCATGTGATGCTTTGGTCCTTGCGGTGAGACGCTGCCCAGCAGAGTATAATGCAGCCACCATAGTAGAAGACAAACACCTCCTGCATCAAAATTGCAGATAAGCACCGACTGGAGCTCCACAGGCAGCAGTGTAGTGTAAGGTAGAGTGCTCAGATGGTGGCAGTACAGGACCCGCAGATAATGCACCTCTGCAGCTGAGCTCAGGAGGCAGCAGTGCCATAGCAGCAGTCGTAACTATGCCCCAGAAGCAATGTGTAGACTGGAGCTCAGGAGGCAACAATGCCATATGTACCCCTTAAATTAAAGCTCAACAGACACTTTTGCTTCTGAGGTAAAGTATTTTAACTCAGCAGCTAACAGAAATGCAGTAATCTACAGAAGCATACAATGGCCATAGTTCCTGCCATTCACAGCACATTTACATATATGAACTGATTGGAGGGGGGCATTTTAGCTTTGCTCCTAACTCAGCCCTTTCCTTAGGGAGTGCCTGAGTCACAGTGCTCACATCAGGCACAAGAACTTACTGGTAAAATTTAGAAAAGTCACTTGCTTTATATATTGGTTAAGACAAATATGTCTGGTAACTACACTGGCCCTTTAAATAAGATGATACTATTCAGCTGTCACCTATTAGAATTTTGATGGATGGGATTAACTTTGTGTTCTAATGTATCATTTATTTCACTTGTTTAAGTGATTTATATGTGCTAATTAGCCCTTTAGCCGATTAGACTGACTGACGTATTTATTTCCTTGGGGAAGTGGTTATACCTCACTTTCCTCTTTTAAAAACTTTTCTTCATTTTTTTGTTAAATTTTACCAATTTGTCACAATTGCAATTTATTAAAAAAAAAGATAATTGTTGATAATGTTTATTTTTCTATGTATAGGATAAGTATTTAGATATTAGCATTAGCCTTTAGTGGTTCATTCCTTCTCAGGTTTATGGTGCTGTATACTCTAGGTTATAATACTTCCTTAGTCCTTTAAGTATTTAGATTAAGGATATTGTTGGGAATTAGGGCATTTTTTGGTTACTTACCTTGTGTTAAAGTAAAACCAGAGGTGAAGTAATGGAATATCTTATTAACTCAGTCTTATTTTAATTTTTTAATTTTTTAATTCGTTTTTTTACCACTTTAATGCAGAGTATGGCACATTGCTCTCCTTTGCACATTGAGCATATTGTGAAGGATAACAATGTGTCATCCCACTAGGCTGTCCATGTTTCACTGCAGATCCTTGGGACCCTTGTATTGCTGCAAAGAAAGGTGACTTCAGTCTGTAATGTCACCGTATGCATACACAATGACAACACAGTGAATAAAAATGTCAATCACCTATCTAATGTATTTACTGTATGGGGATACAGTGACTTCAAAGCAACCCCCTATCTGCTATTACATAATACAAAACATACACACACACAATACTCCTCAGTCTCACATGAGAGAGGGAATTACCCATGCCCAGGTGGCTATCAGCTTATTATCATGTATCCAGTGTTCTTTTGAGATGGCTAAAGGTATATGAAACATCATTGTCCCCTCTCAATACACGACAGCCTTGATACCCCTTATTTAAAAGAAGCAATCCTACTCATTAAAATGAGTGTCCCTCTGCCTAACAGTATAGGTTCTATTTTGGGGTTTTAGCTATCAAGGACAAAACATTTTTTTTTCTTTTTACATCCATAAAATGGGGCTGATTTATCATGGCCCGAATGGGGCCAAATACCCCTGTTTCCACACAAGCCTTTAGACTCGCCGGAAACAGGAGTTAAGAAGCAGCAGTCTTAAAACAGCTGCTCCTTAAATCCTCCACTGCCTCTGAGACTGGGGACATCAATCCGCCTGATCATGTACAATCGGGTTGATTGACACTCCCTGCTAGTGGCGGATTGGCCGCGAATCTGCATGGGGCGACATTGCACAAGCAGTTCACTAGAACTGCTTGTGCAATGTTAAATGCCGACAGTGTATGCTGTTGGCATTCAGTGATGTCTGGTGGACATGATACGCTACAGCAGATTATGTCCGCCAGACATTGATAAATCAACCCTCATATATCAACTAATAAGGCTTAATAGCTGTTACATGGAATTAAATCATAAACGCTAAAGTGAAAGTTCAAACAAAGTTGCCCATTTTAGGGCAAATACACTAGTCCTTCCAATCTCACTAAATTAAGTAAACTGGTATAGTCAAGAATTTTCCATCCATCTACCCGTCACAAGATAAAAAATGTATGTAAAACTAAATATTATATAAAAATATCATGTCAAATAATTTAAAAATTTTGGACAAACTTTTTAGCAGTCCTAGAGGACTCCTCATTTGTGTTGAAAGGGTAACTTTAAGTTTGCTCTAAAGAAGAGATCTTTAAATGTTGGCAATGTTATCAAAGTGACTGAGTTGCCCCAATATTCAGGATGCCCTATGAATTTCAGAGCAAAATATGTTGCAAATTTTTGTAATCATAATAAGACTATGGGCTAGATTTGTTTATCTGTGGATGGACAAGGTTCACATCAGAACCTTTTTGCATTTCATTGAAAATTGTGGGGAGCATTTGTTCCCCATATTTAGCAATACATATTCTTGTGGAATGCTGCCCCCTGCTCTCACACAACTAATTGCACAAGAGCAGCAATCACCCACTGCTTCATAAATATCATTTGCATGCTCAAATGCACCAGACTGCAACTGAAAGGGGCATTTGCCTCGCAATAAATAAACCCCTAAGCGAAAGGGACTCTAAACTCAATTTTTTTCTTTAATGATTCAGATAGAGCATGCCATTTTAAGGAACTTTCTAATTTACTACTATTATCAATTTGTCTTTGTTCTCTTGCTATCTTTATTTAAAAAGCAGGAATGTGATGCATATTAGCCGGCCCATTTTTGGTTGAGAACCTGGGTTATGCTTGCTTATTGGTGAGTAAATCAGAGAAATGTTTAAACTCACAGCGCTAAAGAAAAGTGACCTATGGCTCCTATCTAAGGTGGGTCCCCAACTACCCACAGAAAGAGATAATACAGTGTCTAGGGTTTAGAGAGGAGCGCCAAAGGAGGCAAGGTCTAATAGGTGTGGAAGTGATGGTATAATTCAGTATGGTAATAAACTTAAGTAGTGAATAATCCTATGTTAGCACTTATTAGGTACTGCAGATTGGCCTCAAAGGCTACAGGAACTAATCAACAATAATTGGTAAATTATTAGAACACAATTTATTACAGATTATATAAATAAACATGGATCCATGGTACATAAAAACAAATAAGCATAAAATCAATACAATAAAATATAAATGTACAGGTGTATACTGCGATGAATGAACAAAAATAGTGTATAAAAATGCCAAAATGAATGAGTATGATCCTTCCAAAGAAGTGACCCAATCTATGGCTGGTAAAATCTAACAAGTAGTACTTAAAAACAGTTAAGGTTAGAGTGATGAATGTCGATAAGCGTCACTACCGTCTGCCTCAAAGGTACTAATAAATACACCATGGTGAGGGTGTTGGCTCGATGGTAGAACGATAAACAATACAATAAATAATACAAAAAATAATAATAATATAACAAAGGAAAATTCTAGATTGAGACAAATAATCCGGATGGTGGATTAAAAGATGAGGTCAAAAATAACTAGTGTGTACACAAACTAGTGCTGCTCCAAAAATGACAATAAAAATTCAATAAAAATACAAATAATGCTGATCAAGTCACACAGTGGTGTGTCAAAAATAAAGAAAAAATGTGTAAAAGTCTGTGAAAAAATGTTTAAAACAAGGGGGCAAATAAGTGATCACAAAACAAAATAGTGTCCTGATTGTGTCCCAAATCTATGCAAAAATTCCAAATAAGTCCGGGATAGTGCTCATAAAAATCAGATGATAATATCCTTATTGTAATCCAATCAATGTTTATGTCCAGCAATAGAGACAGTTATGTCCATAAATACCGGGTGAAAAATAAAAATGAGAATAAAAATAAAAAATAAAAATAAGGATAAAAATAGAAAGCTGAGAGATCCTCAAAACCTGAAAACAGAAAATGATAACATAGTATAGTACTGTTTAGATACTGAATAATTAAGAAATATAGCTCACCATATAATTGCCAACGCGTTTCGGCCCACAACTGGGGCCTTTTTCAAGACTAGTATATGGTTAGGTGAGCAGGAGCTTTTATATCTATGTACCACCAATCAGATTGTATTCCCATTGGCGCCAAAAACTCTTGATACCGGAAGTGCTTTGCCGGAAATGTCAATCATGTACCGGATATAGTTATTCTGGTCATGGGGAAAAAAAAGGAGAAGTTTGTGGGGTTAATAGTCCACTTATTCAACCAGATTTGCCACGAAAGATGCCTTATCTTAATGTCATTTGTTATTTTCTTTAACAGTTTACCCACCAGGTAGTCTGTCCTAACTGGCCATATTTGATTCCACCGGATGTTGACTACTTACGTTAAACACTTTTTTATCTGATGAAACGACCCGTTTGAGGTTGAGAAATGCGCCATAAGTATTAAAAGTCATTTTATTTGAAGTTGTCTGTGTTGTGGTTTATCAATACCAACTGAACAACACACAAAAGATTACACCTTTGCAGCACCTGAAGTCCAGTCAACAGGAGACATATACAAAGTTTCAACCAGGACAAGTGCCTTTGGAGCTTGGCTTCCACAGTGTACTAGCCACTGATAAGTGCTAGCCTGCTCTTTTGCACTGGTCACAGCACAGTGCCACACTATTTGGTAAGCATAATACTTACTTTTATCTGTACCTGCATTCCAGACGGTATCACGCTATTGTGGCGCCCTCTTTCTACTCTTTATATTTTCTTTAACAGTTTACCCACCAGGTAGTCTGTCCTAACCGGCCATATTTGATTCCACCGGATGTTGACTACTTACGTTAAACCGGATGTTGCTATAGCCTCTGCTTCCGGTTTTGGATTATTGCGCTAAACCGGAAGTGTGTTTACGGGAAACCGGAAGTGTGGTTTCTTTGCACCGGCAATATGCAAGTGTTATCTACCGGTGGGGCTTTAGCTAAATGCTGTGTATTTCGTATGAGGCACTGTTTTATTGTATAGGCATGGAAAAAGGAGACAAGGTCAAATAAATAAGTAGATCAGCCATGGGATTACTTATATAAGAAATCGCCATTTGTGTGGTCGTAAGAATACGAATTGGAGTGTGTGAATTGTATTTCTAGACAATTATATAGAATGATCTCATCACATACCTAAATATTTAAATACTGTATTCCAATTGAAGAACATGCATGTATCTTCTTTATGTTTGTTATCAAAACGCTATATGTCTGATAACAAAGGTATACAGGAAAAGAGATGTATATGTATAACGTAAAGAACAAGAAGAGCTCTATTATTGCTATGTTAAAATTCAAATACATGTATGGTTAGGGTTTGGCTTAGACCATACAATATTTGACCTCATCTTTTAATCCACCATCCGGATTATTTATTTGTCTCAATCTAGAATTTTCCTTTGTTATATTATTATTATTTTTTGTATTATTTATTGTATTGTTTATCGTTCTACCATCAAGCCAACACCCTCACCAGGGTGTATTTATTAGTACCTATGAGGCAGACGGTAGTGACGCTTATCGACACTCATCACTCTAACCTTAACTGTTTTTAAGTACTACTTGTTAGATTTTACCAGCCATAGATTGGGTCACTTCTTTGGAAGGATCATACTCATTCATTTTGGCATTTTTACACACTATTTTTGTTCATTCATCGCAGTATACACCTGTACATTTATATTTTATTGTATTGATTTTATGCTTATTTGTTTTTATGTACCATGGATCCATGTTTATTTATATAATCTGTAATAAATTGTGTTCTAATAATTTACCAATTATTGTTGATTAGTTCCTGTAGCCTTTGAGGCCAATCTGCAGTACCTAATAAGTGCTAACATAGGATTATTCACTACTTAAATTTATTACCATACTGAATTATACCATCACTTCCACACCTATTAGACCTTGCCTCCTTTGGCGCTCCTCTCTAAAACCTAGACACTGTATTATTGGTGAGTAAATGTAAGCCTCCAATAAGCAAGCGCTATCCATGGTGCTGAAACTAAAATGGGCTGGCTGCTAAGATTTACATTCTTGCTTTTAAAATAAAGATAGCAAGAGAACAAAGAAAAATTGATAATAGGCGTAAACTAGAAAGTTGATTAAAATGTCATGCTCTATCTGAATCATGAAAGAATTTTTTTTTGGTTCAGTGTCCCTTTAATATAAAAGAGGAAAAGGATGCTTCAGTTCAGTTAGGGTTCTAGCAATATTTTGTAATACTCCCAGTTGTTTTTGCATGGATAACTTCAATCAATACTAAATTTTATAAATGTTTAGCTTTGTTCATTAATTGCAAAATAGTAGAGCAGATGGTGGATAAAAACAATACAATATATGGGCAATCATTGACACACTAATCACCAACCTTAGAAAACAAACAATTGTTTTTTATTAATCTTGGAGTATGAGCTTATGCTTCCAATACATTGAACTAATTCAGCAGAATGTAAACAGAAGATAAACATTATTTATTTACTACAATAACATCTGCACGTCAGGATAAATGCAAAATTAAAATCTGTAAGAATACTAACCTTTTATTTTATATCAGAATATTTCTAACTTCACAAGCAAAACATTAAACATGTTTAAAACTCCATATAATTCATAATAATTGTAGACTATATATATAGTCAAATACTTTAAATGAAGAGTTGTAAAACTGTCTTAATTGTGATTGTAACAAACGTTTATTTTCTTAATTATGTTTGATGTTTTATTGTAACATTAAAGGGACAGTCTACACCAGAATTTGTATTGTTTAAAAAGATAGATAATCCCTTTATTACCCATTCCCCAGTTTTGCATAACCAACACAGTTATATTAATATATGTTTACCTCTGTGAGTACCTTGTATGTAAGCCTCTGCAGACTGCCTACTTATCTCAGTGCTTTTGACAGACATGCAGTTTAGCCAATCAGGGCAGACACTTAAATAACTCCACAGGAGTGTGCACAATGTTATCTATATGACACACGTGAACTAGTACTGTCTAACTGTGAAAAACTTTAAAAATGCTCTGAGCTAAGAGGCGGTTTTCAACGATTTAGAAATCAGTTTAAGCCTACCTAGGTTTAGCTTTTCAAAAATACCACCAAGGGAACAAAACAAATTTAATCATAAAAGTAAATTGGAAAGTTGTTTAAAATTGCATGCCCTATCTGAATTATGAAAGTTTAATTTTGACTAGACTGTCCCTTTAAGATTTACATTATAAACATTATTTTTGTATCCTTATTATTTGGGGTGAACTTTAAGGGAGGCCTGACGCTGTCCGGATAAGTGCAGGACAGTCAATGGCAAAACTGTAGAGCATCCCATACAGTTTTGACACTCAATTTTGACCTGTGAAAAAAAAATAGGGTCAAATTTAGGTCTGGCAAATGAAACAAAGTGCAATTGTGTTGTCTTTTTATTATGTATCTGTCGATTATGTAATTCCAATGTATTTTAAACAACTTTCCAAATTACTTCTATTAACAAAATGCGCACAGTCTTTTTATATTTACACTTTTTGAGTCGCCAGCTCCTGCTGAACATGTGAAAGAATTCACAGAATATATGTATATGAATTTGTGATTGGCTGATAGTTGTCACATGATACAGGGGGAGTGGAGATAGACATAGCTTTGAAATTTGTCAATAAACAATCTACTACTTGAAATTCAGACTGTGCTACTGCATTGTATTTTTATCATGCATTTGTTGATAATGCTAATCAACTTTTTTTTACTGGTCCTTTAAACATTTTCCCATTTAACTATTTATGGGAATTTATCTATTTATTTATTTTTTTTGAGGGAAGAGGACACTGCAAAGCTTTGAGCACAAGGCCAGAAAGCTGGGGACTATGTCCAGGATGCTTGAGTGTTTAAACATTGGTATTCCATGTTTGTGTAAAGGTGGGTGGTGATGAATAACTGTTGTTCTAGGGGCAGAGCACAGGCATGGCTTGAGGTATACGGTGGTGGGAAAACATTATTATAGTGAGAGGGATGATTACGGTTAGAGGCACAAAGAAGGACAAGACAATAATCAGGGGGGATGGTACCCCCTGGTGATGCCTATATAATTAAGTGTGGATAAAGCAAAGGATCCTTTGGCTGAACGAGGTAGGCCATAGCTATGATACATAGGGCCTCCAAAATGACAGCAATTCTATGCCTCCTGTTTAATCCTCTCTTTATAATCTGGAGACAAAATAGTATATTACTTATCCAACTCTGCTCATTACCACCTACTAGTCTTTGATTGAAGGACTCCTCTAAATGCTGGTTCTGGTGTAACACATCAGCTCCTGTGGTCACAGGAAATTAGCACATGTCCTTCCAGGAATCTGATCTGCGGCGCCAATGTCCCACATAAAACAGGCAGTGCTTTTTCCCAGAATCTATTCCCAAGCATCATTCACAATGGATATACACCAACCTCTATGTAATTCAAATATGATGGCAAAGCATGTACATGATGCATTTAATTTATTGAAAACATTAAAAGTAAATTGCTATATGATAGGAAAAAGTATAACACAAACAATCCATCTAACACGTATTAGTCTTAGTCTTAGTGTTATAGATGACTACAGCCCTTTGTGACTAAAATATGAAAGATGCATTGCTTGTTTATAATTTGCTTAATAACAAATACAGCTTATGCATCCCTTACACACTGTGTCAGAGTATCACTTTAGACTTACAGGGAGTGCAGAATTATTAGGCAAATGAGTATTTTGACCACATCATCCTCTTTATGCATGTTGTCTTACTCCAAGCTGTATAGGCTCGAAAACCTACTACCAATTAAGCATATTAGGTGATGTGCATATCTGTAATGAGAAGGGGTGTGGTCTAATGACATCAACACCCTATATCAGGTGTGCATAATTATTAGGCAACTTCCTTTCCTTTGGCAAAATGGGTCAAAGGAAGGACTTGACAGGCTCAGAAAAGTCAAAAATAGTGAGATATCTTGCAGAGGGATGCAGCACTCTTAAAATTGCAAAGCTTCTGAAGCGTGATCATCGAACAATCAAGCGTTTCATTCAAAATAGTCAACAGGGTCGCAAGAAGCGTGTGGAAAAACGAAGGCGCAAAATAATTGCCCATGAACTGAGAAAAGTCAAGCGTGCAGCTGCCAAGATGCCACTTGCCATCAGTTTGGCCATATTTCAGAGCTGCAACATCACTGGAGTGCCCAAAAGCACAAGGTGTGCAATACTCAGAGACATGGCCAAGGTAAGAAAGGCTGAAAGACGATCACCACTGAACAAGACACACAAGCTGAAACGTCAAGACTGGGCCAAGAAATATCTCAAGACTGATTTTTCTAAGGTTTTATGGACTGATGAAATGAGAGTGAGTCTTGATGGGCCAGATGGATGGGCCCGTGGCTGGATCGGTAAAGGGCAGAGAGCTCCAGTCCGACTCAGATGCCAGCAAGGTGGAGGTGGAGTACTGGTTTGGGCTGGTATCATCAAAGATGAGCTTGTGTGGCCTTTTCTGGTTGAGGATGGAGTCAAGCTCAACTCCCAGTCCTACTGCCAGTTTCTGGAAGACACCTTCTTCAAGCAGTGGTACAGGAAGAAGTCTGCATCCTTCAAGAAAAACATGATTTTCATGTAGGACAATGCTCCATCACACGCTCCCAAGTACTCCACAGCGTGGCTGGCAAGAAAGGGTATAAAAGAAGAAAATCTAATGACATGGCCTTCTTGTTCACCTGATCTGAACCCCATTGAGAACCTGTGGTCCATCATCAAATGTGAGATTTACAAGGAGGGAAAACAGTACACCTCTCTGAACAGTGTCTGGGAGGCTGTGGTTGCTGCTGCACGCAATGTTGATGGTGAACAGATCAAAACACTGACAGGATCCATGGATGGCAGGCTTTTGAGTGTCCTTGCAAAGAAAGGTGGCTATATTGGTCACTGATTTGTTTTTCTTTTGTTTTTGAATGTCAGAAATGTATATTTGTGAATGTTGAGATGTTATATTGGTTTCACTGGTAAAAATAAATAATTGAAATGGGTATATATTTGTTTTTTGTTAAGTTGCCTAATAATTATGCACAGTAATAGTCACCTGCACACACAGATATCCCCCTAAAATAGCTAAAACTAAAAACAAACTAAAAGCTACTTCCAAAACTATTCAGCTTTGATATTAATGAGTTTTTTGGGTTCATTGAGAACATGGTTGTTGTTCAATAATAAAATTAATCCTCAAAAATACAACTTGCCTAATAATTCTGCACTCCCTGTATTTGCTATCAAAAAGTGTATAAATATGAGATGTTGATTAAAAAAAAGCTTACAATTGCAGAAAAGTACCATTCATTTGTTATGTGAAAAGGGGTGAACTTAGAGTAGGCGTTTTGGAGATAACGGCCTAAATTCAACAAGAATGTCAAAAAAGATGTCTCCAAATATTACATTGTATGGCATGATACTTTACTGCAACGTTATTACAGTAATATTATTATTATTATTGGTTATTTGTAGATCGCCAACAGATTCCGCAGCGCTAAGGAATATTGGCAGCATGACATGGTATTATATTGATAAGTGCTCAACGAAAACTTTGTTTTTAATTTTTGTAGTGTTACAAGAATTTTTTAAGGGACTTAAAGTGGCATTACCCTTTAAGAGGCAGCATTTGTAAAGCTGTTGTTTCTTAACCTCTATTCCATCTTTTGGCTTGGGGTTAAAAGTTGCCCACAGACTGATCCAACTGCGGTGATTTACAGCCCCTGCTCTTTTGTGATTGGTTGTTTAAGAGCAAGGGCCGGCTTTGTTGTCCCCTAGCCACAAATTCACGACAGTTCCCTTGTCCTTTTAGTCATTGATAAAATAGAGTCCAAAGTCATATCAGAAGCAAGTCATGATCACATTAAAGGTTTTAATTTGTTACTTTTTTGACCATTTATGAACATAAATGATTTAATGATTCAACTTGCAGACCTAATATATGTTAAATTGCTTTGGAAAAAAATTATAAATGAGAGGACTTTCAAAATAAAAAAAAAATATGAAAAACCCATAAATGACTAAGAATTCTTAAATAAGTTCTGTCTAAGTGAACGCTTGCTAATCCTACAGGTCAAATACAAGTGGCAGCTTTTAAAAGGCTGTTTGCCCAGGAAGATTAGCGGAACATAAAAGCAATATTTAATTCTAACCATTTTTAAGGCAGATTATCTGACATATAAATTGATTCAGATAACACTCCTGTCTGGCCAGAGAATCTTATTTAACAGCAGCTAATACTATTTGTATTTAAAAGTGAATCATGATTTAGTACAGATACTTTTCAAACAGATTAAGTGAACAACTTTCTCTTTTTGATATAGCAAATATGTCCAGTAACTTTTATGACTCAATTTCAAACTGTGCTACATATAAAAACTGTTAAGCACTTGACCAATTTTAGATCACATACACTTCACATAGTAATTTAAATTTAGTGGAGCACATCAACATTTTATAAGCTTTCAAATTTAGAAATAATCAGAGATCTGATCATGTGCACTATTCAATGATTTAATATTATTTCACTGACTTTATAGGTTTTATATATATTTATAATCCATATATATATATATATATATATATATATATATATATATATATATATATATATATATATATATATATATATAATCCATATTTAATGAATGTTTAACTCTGATTATACTATATCTTATATATTTTTAGCGTCACTTCTATTTTGTTTCTCTAAGGAAAAAATTGATAAAGGAGAAGATTTTAGCCCATGTCCTTGTCAGCTATTTTAAACTGGAATTTGGGGATTTGGGATTTATGAAGGTTGAAATTTAGATGGCACATTGGAATGGTGGGAACGTTCCCCTTTGCTTTGTTCAGCCATTCAAATATTTTTTTGAACAAATGTTAACATTCAAACAATCAATTCAAAATTCAGATACTACATTTAAAAAATAATAATTTCTAATTTTACTCTACTTTTTGCATTAATTTGAAAAAGCAAAATGATGGTCATTTGATGAAAAAAAAATTCAATGAACAAATAAACGCAATAAAAAATGTATTTTATTAGTTTTTGCATTAAAACCATTATTCGAGGCAAAAGTGCTTCAAATTTACAGTTTTACACTATCCATCATGACATTTTTAAAAAGTAAATACATTGTAAAAAGACAATCTTTTTTTCTGCCTCTGATCATTTACAGTAGTGACACTAACTACTTCTTTAACTTTATTTAAGTGGCATAACTAGACCTTACTTGGTCCAAGAGCAAATGCTTTGGCTGGGCCTCCAATTTCAAAAGTGAATTGTGTTGCTGTTTGTAATCAATAGAAGCAGAGCCATCAGCCACACAGGAAAAAAAAGGAGCTGCTTCTCTATGAATTTGAGTATTCACCCTTATTCTGTGCCAGTGTATATACAAAGCCATCCTGTACATATATGGTGCCAAGTTTTTTGTACAGAAACACTGTTACGGCCAACTTGAAAACTATGCTAACATATTGTAAAATCTCTGAATTTATTAACAAATTAGTTTATATAAATCAGACCCAAGTCATCAGAATCTCTATCCAAAGGTATTACATTAAATCTTGGCTGATGTTTGTATTTATTTTTAGGATCCATTAGAAAGTTAAAATTTGGTAAAATAAAATGAATTATTTAAATGCTGCCCCAAAAAAATCTACTAAAGCACACACACAATGGGGCCTGTTTCCCCGTGAGCCTTCAGGCACACACAATGCTCCTGTTTCGGCGTGAGCCTTCAGGCTTGCCGGAAACAGCAGTTATGAAGCAGCGGTCTAAAGACCGCTGCTCCATAACCTGTCCACCTGCTCTGAGGCTGCGGACATCAATCTGTCCGATCCTATACAACCGGGCTGATTGACACCCCCTGCTAGTGGCTGATTGCCTGTGAATCTGCAGGGGGCGGAATTACACAAGCAGTTCACAAGAACTGCTTGTGCAATGGTAAATGCCAACAGTGTGAGTGTGACTGGTTACCGGAACTCTGAGGAAAGTAGATCCGGAGTTGGTTGAAGGATGTTTTTAGTGATCCGTTGCAGAGGTAACAATGTATTCCCTTGAAGGTAATCAGGTAGTAAACATAGGCTAAATTCTAAGAGAAACTTAAGTAAATAAATAGGATATTATGATAATTCCTATTAAGAGCAAAGATATGACCTGGTTCAGGAAAGAAAGTGACTCAAAATTATCAAAGTCAAGTAACTTCAATTTACAGGCAAGGATTCATGGGAAATGACTCTCTTAAATAGAGAGAGATGAGAGATGGGAGGGGATATACCTTAAAGGTGTACCACACATATACACATATATACAGGTGGCCCTCGTTTTACAACGGTTCAATTTACACCGTTTCAGAATAACAACCTTTTTTTCCAGTCATGTGACTGCTATTGAAAAGCATTGAGAAGCAGTGCATTTATTAAAATAGCCAGTAGGTGAGCTGTCCACTTGTGTTGCAGCAAAGCCAAGCAAGCTAAAATTAATCAGTTTAACCAGACCTGAGCTATTGAGCAGATTTCAAAGGAACAAGATTTTCCTGTCTATAAATCAGTCTAGATTGGAATGCATAGAAAGAACTGTTTGCAGAAAAATGCAAGTGAAGTCTGTGTTGTGTGATTATTTTATTAGGTTTATAATGCCGTTTAGCAAATGTTTTTGTTCATTTAACTTAGTTTAATTATATATTCTGTGTTGTGTGGTTATTTTATTAGGTTTATAATGCTGTTTAGCATTTAAAGTCTTCATTTCAAAGCTTTAAAAATAATGTATTAGGTGTAACTTATGACAATTTTGAGAGGGGCCTGGAACCTAACTCCCTCACTTCCCATTGACTTACATTATAAAATGGGTTTCAATTTACAACGGTTTTGATTTACAACCATTTCTTCTGGAACCTAACCCCGGCGTAAACTGAGGGCTACCTGTATGTATACTTTGGAACCCTTTCCACTCAAATACAAATATTGACTATTAATGTGAATTGTGGTTTTTACTCTATTTGTACTGTAAATATTTTACATTCCAATGTTATTCCCTCAGAAGAAAATGTTCTTTGCATTTCTAAATATTTATTTCTGTATATACAGCCTGTATATATATATATATATATATATATATATATATATACTTGTATATGTTCATATAGGTATATGTATATGTGTATATATATATATATATATATATAATATTTATAAATAAAAATAACATTTTATCCTTTGCAAAGAACATAGGAATGTAAAATATTCATTACTCACTTCTGGTTAGTGCTGTAGGTCTGACGCAGTGTTGGGTTAGCGCGTGAGCAATAGGTGTTAGGATTTTTAAGCTGCCTCTCTATTGATGTCTATGGGGAGAAGAAGTTAAAACAGTCAGGTTTTCTGCATGCTAACATTTTACTTTCACCTTGTAATACGCAATCTATCCCGTTTTTATCATGTTAAAAGTTTACTTTTTGCAATATTAGCGCTCAAGTGCTAAATACTTCTTCACTAATAATATGGTCCTTTGTCAAATTACTGCCCCTTTAACAATTTTGTATCTGTTTGTTGTGTACTTTTACAATTTACATTTTTAAATGCCTAAATACTTTATCATTCTCATATATGAACATTTCAATATCTGTATTTAAGATGCTTGGAAATTTCATGGTTGAAAATTAGAAATTTTAGAAATTCCTGTTAAAATGATTGTTCTAAGTATTGGAAAACCACAGAAAACGAGGTACTTTAGAAATCACGGTCATGAAGACATGATTTTATTTGAAATCTACTTTATGAAGATGACTGAAACAGACAATCATGCCAATTAATTATTAGAAACAAACATTTACAGAATGCCATAGCTACTCTCTATTTCTAGATGTTGAGGGGCCGATTCATCAAGCTCCGAATAAAGCTTGATGCAGCTGTTTCTATGCGAGCCTTCAGGAGTTAAGAAGCAGCGGTCTTAACTCGTATGCCTCCTCTGAGGCGGCGGACATCAATCCGCCCGATCGCATACGATTGGGTTGATTGACACCCCCTGCAGGGGCGGCTTTGCACAAGCAGTTCACCAGAACCAGCAGATCATGTCCGCTCGCACTTTGTTAAATCGGCCCCTTATAGCGGCAGATCCCAGAGCCTGCATTAAAGGAGAAGGTCTTTTAGCGCAGGTCATTATAGAGTGTATTGCACATAAATGTTTTAAGTTGTCTTGGAATGCTTGAAAATATGTCAAAAAGGTCAGTTCAGAATTTTATCAAATGCCTTTTGCTGTTGCATTTGATAAGTTTAATATGGTCTTGAAAACCTGTTGCAAAGTATCAAAAATTGTCAAGAACTCTTTGGCTCCATGTTAATAATATATATATATTTTTTTTAATAGTGGCCTTTTTATGCCAAAAACCTGCTAAAAACAAATCAGCCATTTCATTTGAATTGAACCCAGAATTACATATGTGATACATAAAAATGTGATTGTTATAAATATTTGAAATACTTTAGGAACCAAGAAGGTCTTCTAGAATAATGTGGTCCATATTTTAATACCACCCTCTCAAATAAAAGAGAGGCCTACTTTATTTAGCTTTTTTATGTGCCAAAACCATGAAAAATGAATTTAAACATCATTTATCTTATTTTATGTTAGTTAAACACTAAAATAGATATTTTTTCAGCAGACCTTACACTTAAACTTTAGGATTTAGACATCGAATGAAGGGGAAAAGCTAATGCTTAAAATTAGAAGGACATATTACTGCAAAAATAAAATGGTCTAAAGTGTTACTATGTTACTCCTGCTTGACTAGCAGTCATTACAAACCATATATTTAGCTGTATTTATTATATAAAAAGATGACTGGAGAAGGACAATATTTGTTGTTTTTTATGAATATGCAGGAACATAATTTCCAGTCACATTTTGACTTAACTCAGAATGCATTCAGGGCTAGATTACAAGTGGCTCGCAATAATTAATCAGCCATTACAAGTGGCTGGTTATTGTTACCGCAAGCTCGAGGTAACAATTAGTGCTTATACAATTAACCAGAGATCTCTGGTTAATTTTATAAATGTCCCCCAAATGCCCTCGAAATACTGTCTAGTGTATTTTATTAAAAAAATAAAGATAGCATAATAACTGCACTACGCAGTTTTGAAGCTAAAGATGGTGGGTGTAGGGTGTTAAAAAAAAATTGGCACTGAAAAGTGCCTTTACATTGAGGTCTATGGGAACTGTGTGTTCCAAGTAAATATATATGTATATGTACATACACATATTAACACATACATATATATGTATATAATCATATACATATTTATTTAAATTTGCTGCCATTGCTGCACTACTTACCCCCTTCGCTGCACTTAGCTTCTGATGCTGTCTCTGACGGAATCAGAACGAGGCTTCCATTAGAGCTTATGGAAATGCACTCTCATGAGAGCAATGCTTCCTAGCAATACAAAGCTCACATTTGCATTGCTGATAACTTGTAATCCCAGCACACATTAGCGTGGAGCGCAAATATTGCTTTCATGAAAGCTATATTTAGCGCTCCACTTGTAATCTGGCCCTCAATCAGAAATGACTGTAGATCTTTAAATATGGGTTCACTATATTTTACATTTCTGATGCCAAACTTAATTTACACTCAGAGAAAACAAATGCATCTTTCTCGAAACAAAATATCTTTTAGTAGAGAGACATCTTCATCTTTCTAACTCTTCTCATTACGTTTTTGCTTCACTTTTTGAAATTCATTTCTAGTTCATCTCTATTACATTACAATTTTCATTGTAATTTTACCTATCTTTCTCTTGGTTTATTTTACACCAAATCTACAATGCATTTGTAGAACTCATTCTTGTCACGCTTTCTGTAAAATAAGGAAATCATTTTTCTTTATTTAAGGCGTGTAAGAACATTATCAGAAATATGTTTTACGCTGATAGTCTCTTAAATTGAAGCACTAGTTACATTATTGTTAATCTAACCAAATTTATATGATTTCAAATATGGATATTGCAAAATGAGCATTTAATATATAAATTTGTAATTTCAACACATTTACCAAAAGTCGTATAATATCCTAGTTGTACCGTTGTACACTGAATTATTTCAGCAAAATTAATAGATATGTTAAAAAGATGTTACACATGAATTGTCAAAGTTATAAATCTGAATCTTCATATCTGAGAAGCATCTTGCGATGAATAATACAACTTTTGTTTGTCAGATCAATATGTTTTATGTTCTCACTATTTTCCTGTCTCCCAGGGTAAAAGGACAATCACATATACTGTAGCGTATAATGTCCACCACACATCGATAAGTGCTGACAGCTTACGCTGTCTGCATTTATCATGGTACTAGCAGTTCTTGTGAACTGCTGGTGCAATACTGCCCCCTGCAGATTGACCGCTAGCAGGGGGTGTCAATCAACCCAATCATATTCGATCTTAGGACCGCTGATTCTTAACTTCTGCTTCAGGTGGAACTGAAGTGGAGTTGGTTGGAAGCAGCATCCGCTTCATAAATCGACCCCTTCAAGTCAAATAATTTAGTGCTTGAGTGATAGTCTATGTAGCACTCATATTTGAATGTTATTTAGCTATGGTACAACAAATCCCTCGGAAAAACATGTTGAAAATCACTCAAGCGCTAAGCTGACGGTATGTTAAATTTCCTCCCAATAATATATATCTCTCACTAGTTAGGGTATTCCACTGCCGGGTGTACGTTAACCATTTACATATACAGCATATACACACATACATATAAACCTTTGAGCACTTCTCAGACCCTCCCAAGTCATATCCTATCTTTAAAAAATAAACTGTAAAACTTTTTTGCCAATAATAAACCTCTGTTTTAGGTGTAATTTGTGTTTCAAGCTTGTAACTTAAATACTTTATTTCCATATCATTTACATGTGTTTTGCAATGCAATGTTTCAAGCATTAACAATTTACTTCAGGTCTCTAAAACTGAAAAGTTAGGAGCGGTATTTTGTATTGCACTTTTTACCATCCACTTGTAATATTTACTTGTGCAGGGGGCCTAGCGCAGATAATGCATCCTGCTTTATCAATTGCACTCCATTTGTTTTCTAATTTGAAATAGCTCTTTCTGCCTGTGGAAACCACTATCTACTGAAAAGCTTTATACTGTAGTATTGGCTAGAGAAAAGCTATGTAAACAAGGCAGCAACACAAATCAACCTCTTAGTGTGGTCTGAGAGAGGTGGGGGGCCCAGCACATTTGAAAGGGTGTACAGCTTTCAATACAATGAGTGCTTATCAGCTGCATTACAGTGATTTAGCATTGATTCTGCACTGATAATTAATTAGGTTTTCTTTATACAAGCAGCCCTAAATTAATTTCTAATCCATATAACTCTATAACTACATGTAAAAATATACAGACATTCATATGTTGATATTTACAGTATATGATATATAGAGCACATATTCTGAAAGTGCACATATTGCTGACTTATGTCCTAAACAACCTAGTATCCTCACTGCTAGTGCAAAGCCAGATTTGGCTTGTCCTGAGATCCAACACTGAGGTAATAATATACTTTTTACCTCTGTAATCCGATGCGAGTTAAAGGGACATGAAACCCAAAAATGTTCTTTCATGATTCAGATAGAGAATACAAATTTAAACCACTTTCTAATTTACTTCTATTATCTAATCTGTTTCATTATCTTGGTATTATTTGTTGAAGGAGCAGCAATGCACTACTGTTTTCTAAGTGAAAACATGGGTGAGCCAATCACAATCAATATATATATATATATATATATATATATATATATACACACTGCAAGGAGGGTTCCAGCACTCTTCTTTGTACTGTGTCAGCAGCCGGGGTGCACTTCAAAAAATCAATATAGAAAAACAAGCACGGGGAAGGCACTCACCGTTTCAAATATAACCTTTTATTTCACAGATTAACGTTTTCGGGGTTGCCCCCGTCCTCAGACCAACAGAACACATAACAAACTCACCCTTATATGAAAGACCACATCACCGCCTAATTGCCGACAGCTGTTCTCCCAATGCATACAGCACACACAACTGCGCATGCCCGGACACACTACGGAGCCCAGCGGAGAGCAAAATTAAGCAATTATCAAACCCATCACCATAGTAACATAACACCACCGTGTCCTATACATCTAAGATAACAATCGCATAGAGCCATAATCTCATATAACTAGCTAACTGTCCAAATGAGCGCACCAATAGCTACACATTGTATAACTTAGCCTAAAGCCAGGTAAATTCATCATCATTCCCTTAATCGAACAGAACTACTGTTGCCTAGCAACCACACAACATTAACCAGAGCTAGTAAATGGCTAGTACACACCTACCCACTTCCTCTGAAAGTGCCACTCGCAACATTCACCCACAGATACACACCTTGCCTACTACCAATCGCACCAAAATTCAAATACAAAGTACACATACAACAACTTAGAAACCTAAATTGCTACACACTCACGCAACTTAGCTAAATGCAATAAACATCCAAAACAGCCCTCACCAACATCATCACAAGCTCATCTCGTAAATTCATGACAAAAGCATAAGACATCGTATCAATATTCCTTCTATATGTACTACACCATATTATGCAGTAATAAAACACTAATTGTGTATAATCGGCACAAGTGCGCAAACCTGCACTACCTACTGTTACCTCACTCAGGATCAAATTGACATTGGGCATTTAAACCAAGCAACTATACCCCAGTTAAAACATAATGCACAACCTCTATATACAATAGCCAAGTCCCTCCTAAAAACATCCATACCTACAAACAAACCACCAACCACTACTCATACACACTAACCTTCAGGCACAAGATACATACCCTACCTCACATTAAAACCATGTTTTAACTGGGGTATAGTTGCTTGGTTTAAATGCCCAATGTCAATTTGATCCTGAGTGAGGTAACAGTAGGTAGTGCAGGTTTGCGCACTTGTGCCGATTATACACAATTAGTGTTTTATTACTGCATAATATGGTGTAGTACATATAGAAGGAATATTGATACGATGTCTTATGCTTTTGTCATGAATTTACGAGATGAGCTTGTGATGATGTTGGTGAGGGCGGGTTTGGATGTTTATTGCATTTAGCTAAGTTGCGTGAGTGTGTAGCAATTTAGGTTTCTAAGTTGTTGTATGTGTACTTTGTATTTGAATTTTGGTGCGATTGGTAGTAGGCAAGGTGTGTATCTGTGGGTGAATGTTGCGAGTGGCACTTTCAGAGGAAGTGGGTAGGTGTGTACTAGCCATTTACTAGCTCTGGTTAATGTTGTGTGGTTGCTAGGCAACAGTAGTTCTGTTCGATTAAGGGAATGATGATGAATTTACCTGGCTTTAGGCTAAGTTATACAATGTGTAGCTATTGGTGCGCTCATTTGGACAGTTAGCTAGTTATATGAGATTATGGCTCTATGCGATTGTTATCTTAGATGTATAGGACACGGTGGTGTTATGTTACTATGGTGATGGGTTTGATAATTGCTTAATTTTGCTCTCCGCTGGGCTCCGTAGTGTGTCCGGGCATGCGCAGTTGTGTGTGCTGTATGCATTGGGAGAACAGCTGTCGGCAATTAGGCGGTGATGTGGTCTTTCATAAAAGGGTGAGTTTGTTATGTGTTCTGTTGGTCTGAGGACGGGGGCAACCCCGAAAACGTTAATCTGTGAAATAAAAGGTTATATTTGAAACGGTGAGTGCCTTCCCCGTGCTTGTTTTTCTATATATATATATATATATATATATATATGCAGCCACCAATCAACAGCTAGAACCTTGGTTCTCTGCTTCCCCTGAGCTTGCCTAGATAAACCTTTCAGCAAAAGATAACAAGAGAAGGAAGCAAATTAAATAATAGAAGTAAATTGGAAAGATGTTTAAAATTGTATTCTCTATCTGAATCATGAAAGAAAAAATTTGGGTTTCATGTCCCTTTAACTTCAGGATTTCACGCTAACTTTTTCTCCCCATAGATTTCAATGGAGTGTGCTTTAAAAAAAAAAAATAACTAACACATATTGCTCGCCCCTCTCCCCTATAAACTCCATTAGACCTACAGCAGTAAACCCAAAGTAGTTATGCATATTTTACTTTACAATGTTCTTCATATAGAAGAAAATCTTATTTTTATTTTAAAATATATATTTATATATATATATATATATATATATATATATATATATAATTACATTTAAAAAAAAAATATATATATATATATATGACATGGAACAAGTACAAATCCAGCGAGCCGTCTTTAAAATTTCAGCATTTTATTCCAGGTACAAAATTATTTCAAAACAGCATAAAACTGTAAAAATAGCTCATGCCTCCAGATTAAGCCATAGCCGGTCTTACGCGTTTCGGCTAGAAACTGCCTTAATCATAGACCATATACATATGTGTGTGTGTCTATTTGCTAGGAATAAATTTGCAAAGTTAATTGGAGTGCTGCCATTTTTTCTTATTTTAAAATGTAGTAAAACATTTTTTTTATGTTTTTAGATATTTGAGTGCAAACGGCTCCATAGTGCATATACAGTATATATGTGTGTATATATGTATATACATGTGTGTGCATATATATAGTGACGTTCCACGCCAACGGCCGTTTCACCCCCCACGTGACTTAGACATCATTGGGGCTTCCTCAGGGCGTGTACGCTAGTAGTATTCTATGGACATAGATCCCGTATATGGTTTACTATGATAGCTGTAACCTTTTATTATATTGGTGCTATCCTCTGGTAAGGGTGTTGTCCATTAGTACGAAAGTGTAAAAATAAGCCTTACATGTCATAACAACTTGCATGTATTTTTTTGCTTATATTTAGAAGTATTAGGCATAGATCCTCAGGTACTTACCTCATGATAACATATTTCCAATCAGTTTGGGTTATCCTCTGAGAGAGGTGTTGCCAATACTTGTTGCTGTCTTCTTAGTTATTTTGCATGGATCCCCTCCTATATCCATGGTACCAGATTCCTGTGTATTCACAGGGCTACCCACTGGCTTGGGGTGTTGTCAAATAACTTTGCTATAACTATATTTAAGGTTATTATCATTGCATCGTTAGCAACCAATGTGAGCTTGCCAGCTTTTTCTATGTGTTTTTTACATTTTGAAACACTTGATTTTTATTCGCACTTGTAATAAAATTCATTTATTAACTATCTATGTGTGGTTTGATTTAGGGGACCCGGCCGCTGATCAGGTTGCGCTGGGGTGGGGAGCACCATTTTTTACATATATAATTTGAATACTTTATGGATATCTCTTATTAAAGAGTAAAATTTTTGGAGTGCTGAAATCCCTGTCTTTCTTTGGAGAGGACACTACTGTGTCCTCTTCGTGTTTCTCTCTATTGAAATAGTGAATCTATATATATATATATATATATATACACATAAACACACATTTTTTTAGGCCTTAGGGGCCAATTTATCATGTGTCTGGCGGACATGATACGCTGTAGCGATCATGTCCGCCAGACATCGATAAATGCTGACAGCATACGCTATCGGCATTCCTTGTGAGATGCTTGTGCAATGTTGCCCCCTGCAGATTTGCGGCCAGGGGTGTCAATCAACCAGATTGTATGTGATTGGGTGGATTACTGTCCGCCACCTCAGAGGTGGCAGAAGAGTTAAGGAGCAGCGGTACTAAGAGCGCTGCTTCTTAACTTATGTTTCCGGTGAGCCTCAAGGCTCTCGCTGAAACAGTTGCATATAGCAGCATACGGGCCATGATACATCGGCCCCTAAGTCTTTATGCAAGGTCTTCAGGCGCCTTAACCCGATGAGCAATAATTTAATTTGTGCTTGAGCGAATGCGTTTACATTCAACTCAAGTTAAGACAGTTACAATATATTTTATTGTGACTGCTCTAAAGATAGCGTGCCACTTGAAATCTAGCCCCATGGCGGATATCGCTCAAGCACTAAGCCAATGATGTGCAAGAAATCTGCTTAAATAGTGGAGTTCTTTGTCTAGTTATGTGCTATATGCTATACTATTTTCATGAAAGTTAAGTATAATGTAAAAGTATAATAATTTATAAATGTCAGTGGGTTTTGTCAATGTGTGCTTAGTCATTACAATTATAAAGTTTAACTATCGTTATTACCTGGTAAACTTGAAGTAGTACATTGTAGAATAGTATATGTGTATATATAGTGTATATATATACAGGGAGTGCAGAATTATTAGGCAAGTTGTATTTTTGAGGATTAATTTTATTATTGAACAACAACCATGTTCTCAATGAACCCAAAAAAACTCATTAATATCAAAGCTGAATAGTTTTGGAAGTAGTTTTTAGTTTGTTTTTAGTTATAGCTATTTTAGGGGGATATCTGTGTGTGCAGGTGACTATTACTGTGCATAATTATTAGGCAACTTAACAAAAAACAAATATATACCCATTTCAATTATTTATTTTTACCAGTGAAACCAATATAACATCTCAACATTCACAAATATACATTTCTGACATTCAAAAACAAAACAAAAACAAATCAGTGACCAATATAGCCACCTTTCTTTGCAAGGACACTCACAAGCCTGCCATCCATGGATTCTGTCAGTGTTTTGATCTGTTCACCATCAACATTGCATGCAGCAGCAACCACAGCCTCCCAGACACTGTTCAGAGAGGTGTACTGTTTTCCCTCCTTGTAAATCTCACATTTGATGATGGACCACAGGTTCTCAATGGGGTTCAGATCAGGTGAACAAGGAGGCCATGTCATTAGATTTTCTTCTTTTATACCCTTTCTTGCCAGCCACGCTGTGGAGTTCTTGGATGCGTGTGATGGAGCATTGTCCTGCATGAAAATCATGTTTTTTTTGAAGGATGCAGACTTCTTCCTGTACCACTGCTTGAAGAATGTGTCTTCCAGAAACTGGCAATAGGACTGGGAGTTGAGCTTGAATCCATCCTCAACCCGAAAAGGCCCCACAAGCTCATCTTTGATGATACCAGCCCAAACCAGTACTCCACCTCCACCTTGCTGGCGTCTGAGTCGGACTGGAGCTCTCTGCCCTTTACCAATCCAGCCACGGGCCCATCCATCTGGCCCATCAAGACTCACTCTCATTTCATCAGTCCATAAAACCTTAGAAAAATCAGTCTTGAGATATTTCTTGGCCCAGTCTTGACGTTTCAGCTTGTGTGTCTTGTTCAGTGGTGGTCGTCTTTCAGCCTTTCTTACCTTGGCCATGTCTCTGAGTATTGCACACCTTGTGCTTTTGGGCACTCCAGTGATGTTGCAGCTCTGAAATATGGCCAAACCGGTAGCAAGTGGCATCTTGGCAGCTGCACGCTTGACTTTTCTCAGTTCATGGGCAGTTATTTTGTGCCTTGGTTTTTCCACACGCTTCTTGCGACCCTGTTGACTATTTTGAATGAAACGCTTGATTGTTCGATGATCACGCTTCAGAAGCTTTGCAATTTTAAGAGTGCTGCATCCCTCAGCAAGATCTCACTATTTTTGACTTTTCTGAGCCTGTCAAGTCCTTCTTTTGACCCATTTTGCCAAAGGAAAGGAAGTTGCCTAATAATTATGCACACCTGATATAGGGTGTTGATGTCATTAGACCACACCCCTTCTCATTACAGAGATGCACATCACCTAATATGCTTAATTGGTAGTAGGCTTTCGAGCCTATACAGCTTGGAGTAAGACAACATGCATAAAGAGGATGATGTGGTCAAAATACTCATTTGCCTAATAATTCTGCACTCCCTGTATATATATATATACAGTATATATGCAGTATGTGTGTTTATGTATATATATATATTATATATATATATATATGCAGTATGTGTGTTTATGTATATATATATTATATATATATATATTTTTTTTTTTTTTTTTCAGTAAACATTGATAAGGTTTATTTATTTTACATTCTGCATACCGATGATTTTATGCAATAAAGTAGAATAGAATGTTTCTATTTGTTTGACATTTTTTTCATTTCTAATTGGATAAAATTTATATTTCAAAATTAAAAAAGGCAACCATATTGTCCCTCTGTGTATCCTGAACTAATGAAGGATGCCCAGTACTGCCCACCAAAAACCTCTTCTGGCCAGAAAACGGTAAATATTTAACTTCACTTGGGAAGTAATTCATAGATCTCATGTTAAGTATTATATAATTTAAAAAGGCTTTAGTTATGTGGGGGAGGGGTAGAAAAACATCATGCGCACCCATCTGCACTATACCCATGGGAAATCGCACGCAGTTTAAAGGGACATAAAGCAGAAAATTGAAATGCACTACCTGCAAACCTTGTCCATCCAGAGAATGATAAATCTGATCCATTGTTTTTCAAGTGTCCATTCAAAATGCGCAAAGAAAAACACACAAAGAAGAAGTGAATACTTTTTGTTTATATATACTGTGTGTATATATATATATATATATATATATATATATTATAGTTTGAGCGCTATATCTGGACTTTTTCTTTGCTATATATATATAATCTTCAACAAAGATTAAATTTGACCCCTGTTTTTTAAAAAATCCTGGCTGGTTCCTGCTTTGTGAAGATTATTTATTACACAGAACCTTCAGGTGGTTGTCCTCATGGAGGGCGGATTCACATTGTTTGGCATGTATATATATATATATATATATATATATATATATATATATATATATATATATATTGTATATATAAATATATATATATATATATATATATATATATATATATATATATATATATATATATATATATATATATATATGATTGCATCAAAATAAATATAAAGAAATACATTTAATTAAAAGGAAAGAAGCAAAGACCAAAGTTTTTGAGGACGTTTGAGTCACTTTTTCCAAAATACTTTTGTATATCAGCTAAGAAATGATGGAGAGATTAGACTATCTGTACCAGTCTGAATACACTGGAATGATGATAGCTGAAAGAGCAGAATCAAATAGTAGACAGTTTCCTTAGTTACATTAAATGAGCTATGAGATCATTAGAAAATTAATTTGTGTTCTTGTACTGTCATGAGTGACAAATGGAGGAATGTAAATAATACACTCAAGTTATAGGTGAGGAAATCTAATGATGGAGTAAAATTCTTGTGTAAATGAGTTGGTGAAGTCAAATAGAAACCCTGGGAACAAAACATAAGGTTAGAGTCTATTAAAATAAATAAATAAAAAATTATTTAATGTATAATTATATGTTTAATTAAAAAAAACAAATATTGTTTATACAATCTACTATTAGATACGTTAATTGTTTGAAAAAACATTTTTCTTGGACAAATTGATGTTAAAAAAATGTCTTTTTCTTCATCCAGTATTTGTTCATGGTGTCATTGGAATTAATTTGGTAACTAAAATCCATTTCTTATAGAAAACGTCTTCAGGGCAGCTGGACAGCAGTTTCAACTTAAAATAAGTTGAAGTAGTAGCTACTGATATTGCTACAAACCATCAGCAGCAGAAAACAATTTGAAACTCACTCGGCTGACAGAGGAATTAATCAACTGACAAGAACATTGCTGGATTGCTATTAAATAGTGTAACAGTGCAAGCAAAAAAGCATTTCTCCCTTTTTCAGAGGAATAGATTTAACTGCATGAACAAATTAACAAAAAATGTTTGGTTCATTCATTGACTTATTATCGCATTTCTGAAAAATGCAAAGAATAGTGATCTGTTAATTTCAGCATTCTTGCAAAAAATAATGCATACCACTTGGTTGTTTAAAAAATAGGATTTAAAATGCACACTTGTTTATATACAGTAAAAATAAATAGTCAAAGGTTATTTGCCTATACATAAGTATTTTTTATTTGAACAATTACATTTTTTACGTAGACTATAAAAGCTTTTGTTAACTATCTTTGAAATTACATTTCTCAAAAAGTTGTTATAAATCGATTTATTTTGTGACAATATGACATACTAAGTCTGCTATAATGTTGTCATTTTTCTTTAATGTGTAATATACTTTTAAAGTTAAGGTGACATTATACGTTAAGGGCCAGATTATGAGTGGCATGGCAACAATTACACTTAAGCAAAAAGGGGTTAATTACATCTGTTTGCGTGCGTTGGGTGTTGCGCTTGTAAGTTGAAAGTAAATGCAAATGCTTGAGCACACTTGAAGTTAACGCTCGTCGGAATAGCGCATACTCAGAGCTCTGGTTAACTGTTTAGCAAAACAAAAAAGTGTCAGAAATCACATAAAAAATACATTTAAAAGTACAGTTACACTCATAATAACACTATCTAAAAAAATATAATGCCAATGTTCCGCACATAAGGGAATATGTTCTAAGTATTTTTAAATAGATATTCATATATATATAATATATATATATATATATATATATAATATATATATATATATATATATATACATATATCTGTATATACCTATACATATATCATTACATATCTCTCTCTCTCTCTCTCTCTCTCTCTCTCTATATATATATATATATATATTGTACCAAAAAAAATCAGACATATGTAGAAATATGTATTTAGGAATAAGTAGAACATATTCTTTTATGTGAAAAATATTGGAATGTGAAATATTCTTATTTTCATGTCGGTTTAGCGCACTTGAGAATATACAATCGGGTTTGTGCATGAGTAGGGTGTGTTTTCCACTTTTTTTGTTCTAGGAGGGAATACGGTAATGCACGCGTGATATTCTGAGTTTGGCTTTTTGCGCGCATTGGGTTAGCGCACACGCGAAAACTCTTTACTTTCAACTTGTAATACAAGCTCTACCTGATGCTACTGCTAGTGAAGTTAGCATGCGAGTGGAAGCATAAAATAACCATGATATTGAGGTTTTTCTCCCCCTCCCACTACTCATGAGTGCTGTGATGTTGGAATTTATCTTTCACTACATTCCATTGCTAACAAGTTTGCACAAGTGCAGCAACTCTCCTTCAGATAACTGCAGTGTAACCTAGGTTCCAATATGGTGACATCCATAATTAGAGGGAGGTGCACAAAATGTATTTTATTTTTTTAATGTCCCTTTAGATATTAACTGACTATTTTAGAAGTCCTTTAAATGCTGATCAACTATCTTTTATTATATAAAACCTATGCAAACACAGTTACTTTACTTGGTGTAGTTGTCAATATGACATTTCTTCAGAGATTACTTTCCATCACATACATTCTAAAGATACAGTTAGTTTTAATTACCCCTTTCTAGCAAAAGTCCAACACTCAACATTTCCTTACTGTGAAATCCATTAACAGTAATGCATGACTCTCTCCTTAACCATCTAATAACTTGCAAATTATGCAAGGTCTATTACTAATGCCAAATGCTGTATAATAATTGATTCTCACACAAAAATGTACTAAACAAAAATTTAAATAAAAAAAAATCTATAAAAGAATCAACTTTAAAATATATACAAAAGAAAACAAAAGTTTAAGAAGAAAAAAAAAAATAAAAAAAAAAATGAGACAACCTCTTTAGCTTTGACATAGTGAGACGCACAAGATGAGATACTCCAAAAGGACAATATAGCCTTTAGGAATCACAGTTTTAATAAGGTTTAGGTAAGAAACCACAACAATGGCTCTAAAATTTATACAGAGAGTGAAGCACTCAGCCAGGAACAAAACAACAGCTTCAGTATCGTGTTCTCTGACGAATCACCACCTGGTTGCAGACTTTTTTTAGGCCAATTGTGAATTTCACAGAGGAGAACTTTCCTAAGGAATATCAGTCTGATACTGTCTAAAAAAGACTTGCAGCCCCGAAATACCAGGCAATCCTTCTCTGAATGAAGAACATGGCAACCCCAGGCAATTGTGACCTTCTTTGTGTCTCTTCAGGGAGATGCAGGCTTATTCCATTAAGCTGCTCCTAGATGGTGACCCACCAAAGAGCAAGCTCCTGAGCTGTTGTTGGTCGCTGTTTTAGAGATTCTTTCTCTACATATAAGTGACTCTAGAATGCCATGGAATACCAACAACCAGACCCTTGTCCTCTTTGTAAGTTTTCTGAGACGGTACTTGTTCTATCAAGTGAGACATCTGGATATTTTACTATTAACAACATATATAGCACCTGTTTTTCAATTGTTGCAGTAGTAATTATTGGGCCCACACACCCTGCATTTTCTTCATTATATTGAACCAGCTTAAAATATCATGGATTAAAGAATTCCACCTAACAGCATTCTGGGGTCTTTTTAATTGCAGCAAAAGAAAAGTAATGGTAACTCTATTGGCACCAAAGGAATTTTTGTATGGGAGCGATACTATTATAATATCAATTACTAATGTGCTGTACATAGAGTGGCTGAAGTTAATGCTTATTACACTCCCTCCCCCCCCCCAAAAAAAAAACAATACTGGAATGGAACGTCCCCTTATAAGAACAAAAAGAGTAGCCTATAAGTAATAGTAAATCAAAGCATTTTTTTTCTTAGGAAATGTGGTAGACATTTGCTTTCATTTCATTGATATATTTGTAAAATGAGCAACATGCTATGGTGCTGAATCGAGAATATCAATGTCAATGACATTTCTCTTGCCTCATTATTGAAGTAATATGCCCTTTAAAAAGAACTGGAGTAGCCAAAATACAACATGCTTTTCATAGAATAATATTATGTTTAACAGAGCTGAATAACAGTGTAATATAATTGATTTCACCTGGTGTTCAATATTTTTTAGACCTTATAGAAAATGTTTATACACTACCTCATTGGTAGCTTTATTGTTTAGCTCTCTTAGCATTGAATACAACATTAAGTGACTCCTGCAATTCTCACAGCATCTATTTTTGTTAGCGGCTTCTAACAAATATTGTTGAAACAGAAACCATATCTATGAAAAAATACAACAGACAAATGTAATTTTCTCTCAATCAACCATGCTTGATCTAAAAGAGATTCTTCATTCTGTTATTTCCCTATGAAAAATAAATAAATCCTTTTCTTTACTAGAACCAATGTGGTAGAAAATCACAGCTAAATTGGAGTTTCCCCTGATAAAGTGACAGTTCATATGAAATAAATGCAAATATTGGAGATTAGGATTTCAAGCAGTAAAAATAAAACATTGGAAAATGCTAAACCTGTAAGGCTATGCTTAGCTTCACTTGAGAATATGACTTTTTCAAACTGTCAAAGATGTTTCTGTGCTGTATATTCCCAATGGAATCAATGTATAAACATAGTATCTTTTCTGTCATTGATGCTAGTGAAACTGGCAGATGTCTTACCATGTGACCGGGATGCTGAGATAAAACCTTCGTAAAGTTAGATTTGTTAAAGGGACTTTGTACTTTATATCATATTGCATATCAGCCAATGTGCATTAACAGGAAGTAAATCTCAGCCAAGGAATATTAGATGAAATACACAACCAACACTGCTGTTTTAGTTTCAGTACAGCTTTTGCTTACATTTTTAGGCAATAAAAAAAATAAAAAATAAAAATAATGTTTAATACAAAAATTACACAGATAAAAATAAACGACACTCATTTTAACAATATCTTGAAAGCTTATCTTCAGATCTCTTGCAGTACAGGTATTGGTATTTTCCTGGCAATCTATATTGCAGATTCCAGAAGTAGCTATGGAAACTCTTGGTAATTCTAGCTGCTTGCACTGCAAATCAGAGGATAATACCAGTGGTTGCTGTGAAATACGGACAGCGCCCTCCTCAGCTAAAGATAAGGAGATTTCTCAAGAGGATAATGTCTATAAATAAACAAAAATAAATAAAAAATAATATATATATATATATATAATATACTGTATGTACACATACATATAACAAACATATACACACACACTCATACATTTGATTTCTCACCAATTCCTCCCTTTAGCATATACCATGGGGCCTAATTTACTATGGTGCGAGCGGACATGATCCGATATAGCGGATCATGTCCGCTGCACATCGATAAACGCTGACACCATATTCTGTCTTGGGAACTGCTGGGTTGTTATGCTGTCCCCTGCAGATTTTGCGGCCACTCGGCACTAGCAGGGAGTGTCAATCAACCTGATCGTATTTGATCGGGTTGATTTCTCTCCGCCACCTCAGAGCAGGCGGACAGGTTATGGAGCAGTAGTCTTTAGACACTGCTTCATAACTTCTGTTTCCGACGAGCTTCATACGGAGCTTGATAAATATGCCCCTATATCCAAATTCTGCACAAATTTTTTTTTTATTTATACACATTTGTTTCACAAGTGTTTTATCTAAATATAAAAACCCTTATTGACATAGCATTTTTACATGTTTTCGATATGCAAACTAGTAAGCAATAATCGCTTCCATTAGGTCTCAAAAAACTCTAAATCTGATAGCGCTATTTTATATTGTGTTCATCGAAAAAATCTAACACTTGTAATTAAAAACACAATGAGCAAGCTTATAGCACTATTTGAACTATCTGTTGAAATATTAACTATCTACTTGTAATCCCATAGCTGCATTATTGTGCAAGAATGTGCAAAAAATAACACACACTGCATTAAAACATTTTGTTCCACTTGTAATCTAGAGCTTAATGTTTCTTCTAATCCTCTTTAACAAATTGATCATCATCCAACCTTAATTAAATATTTCTAAAACATATCTACTAACTTTCATATTGATATACATAAATAATTATATATTCATGAATGCATTACGTAATTCCACAAGTCACTTATAGGAACAACCACATAGCTGAATGTAATGTTAGGAGCCAGATACCAAAGTAAAGAACTGGGCCTCCATTACATATGCAGCGTCGCCTGCAAAAATCCTCCGCCGACCTGATTTTACGTGATCTTAGAATTACATATACGGCGTAGCATACAAGTTACACGCGTATATTTCACCCTTCGGACATATTTTTTTTTAGCCATAGAATAACATAGACAGCCGCGCAATTTGGTATCCAATATAACAGCGTAAGGACTTAACGCGAGCAGAATTCAGAAAATCTACTCCATTCTCATCTCGCCACATATTGCAGATGCAGCAACCCCTTGCACTGACTAAAAATGCAACGTAACTCCCTGGAAGCCTTAACAAACACATACATTTAAGCAGCATCTCAAGGTTAATGGGACAGTTATACTATGATATTGTTTTTTTAAGGTTTATTTGTGTATTTGAAATAGTTTGAAGCCACAACATAACTCAAATGGATTGAGCTTGTAGGTTCTTTATCACATTGTGGACATATACTTGCTTATTACTTTAAATTGTATTACCTTCATCTCTTTAAAACCCACTGAGTGTAATTTATTCTACGTGCTAAACACAGCTTGGCTTTGATGCCAAAAATATATAAAGGGACAGTCAAGTCCAAAGAAAACCTTCTTCTTTTAAATAGGGCATGTTATTTCAAACTCTTTCAGATTTAATTCTAACCCTTGCTTTGTTCTCTTGGTATTCTTAGTTGAAAGCTAAACCTAAGATGCTCATATAATAATGTCTAAGACCTTCTTGAAGGCTGCCTCTTTTGCAATTGTGTAAAACCAATCACAGACACCACAACCCTCTCACCTGCAGCCTTAAAAACACCTGATAATGCCACCCTATCAGTAAACATCGACTACGTATATATACCCAATGTGTCAATTTATATTGTATGTGAGATACATTGATTTACATCTTAGAAGTGAATTATTACTATATGTACCCTTCATATACAACTATTGTGGATATGAGTTATAGTACAAGAATATGTCATAAACAGGATAATATTACCTTTTTTTGCAATTTCCAAACAGGTCTTATATATGTTTTAACAATATTAGAGTACTAAAACACACCTCACATGGATGTGGATGACAATTATATGGTAAAATAAACCTTTATTTCTTCATATGGGGTCTTTAAGACAAACATACAACGTTTCAGACCTGCTATAGGTCCCTTAGTCATGACTAAGGACCCTATAGCAGGTCTGAAACGTTGTATGTTGTATGTTGTATGTTGTTATGTTTGTCTAAAGACCCCATATGAAGAAATAAAGGTTTTTTTTTAACTATTGGTGGCTGGAACAATCTTTTTTGCTACTTGGAGTATTTGCAGGATAAGGCAGATCCTGGGTTCCGTGCCCCACAAGCCACATATCTGTTGGTGCTGTTTTCCACACTTTGCTTTGAGAATTATATGGTAAATAACAGAGGACAAGATTCATGGTGAACTATAAGAATATTTATTTCTTTTTTTGGCTTCTTGGATGAGGTGGATTGCCTTGTTCTTCTGGTTTGAGAAGATTCTGATGTTTCTGCTGGTGTGCTGGCCACAGATAATAGGCTGGAGGCAGTGTCCTGCTGGTGTGTAAAGTGCTCAACCAACACACCGAAGAGTTCATTTTGTTCTCTCCATCTATTGTCCATTTGCATCTGCATATCAGACAGAATTTGCATCATCTGTGATTGGTTATGAACACTTGCACTTAACGATGCTGCCATGTCCCTCTGTAGCTCTATGCTATGTTGTTGTCCCCTCTCTTGGCTCCTGATGAACCTTTCATGGTTCCTGAAGAACCTCTCTTGGCCTCTTGTATGTTCTCTGTGCTTGGGGTTATGAGCCTCCTCTGGAGTGCAATGTGTTCCTCACCCAGGGGTGAATACAATGCATCCACAGGCTCTTGAGCAGCAGGGTTTCTAGGTGCTTGTGGGGCAGGGTCATCTGCATCTGCTGTTGCTTGAGGTGCAGGGCCAGCTTCAACTGCTGGTTTATGTGGTAGTGGGCCAGCTTCAACTGCTAGTTCATGTGGTGGTGGGCCAGCTTCAACTGCTGGTTCATGTGGGGCAGGGTCACCTGCATCTGATGGTTCTTGAGGTGCAGCTGTAGAATCTGCTCTATTTCCTTCTGCCAATGGTGGAGCTCGTCCAATTGCTGAGGATGGTGGAGCTCGTCCAATTGCTGAGGATGGTGGAGCTCGTATGGTTGGTTGATAGTCCCACTGATGACGAGTGTGTGACCACTCAGCCTGTCCAATTGGAACTTCATGTGACATTGTGTGTGGGTAAAATCTCTGACTGTCATGAGATTGTGTTGTGAGGGGGGTAAACATGGACCCTTTGTGGCTGTCTTGGCTCCCCCTCAAAGCCAAAGGGAGGATATTCCTCTGACCAGGAATCTTGCCAGGGGTCATATGGCAATGGTGGTGGCATCACTCCCGGGTCCTCAACTGAAGCCATCCAACCATAGCTCATGACTGGGATCATACTGTCTTTGTGGTTGCCTGAAGGGTGGTGGTGGGTGGTGGGCATGGAGTTTGCATCCTTGTGACAGGGAGGTTCTGTGAAGGAGTCAAAGTATGAGATGGATTAGTAAAGGTCAGATTATTTGTCCACTGTGGGCATGCAATATACATTGATACATGCTAGGGCCCTATACTGATTCTCATGTAAAAACTCTATAACATGTGTCCTGTGTTAATCTGAGACATGTAGTATTGCACTATTCCACCTCATTATCATGAATTGCATTGTGTTAAGTAGCATTAATGTCAAATATAATTGTAGATGTTTTTGTTAGTAGGGCCAAATTCCATGCTCCTCATGTGTGTACATAAATGTGTGATATTAAAGGATGTTATATCTCAAATACATATAAGACTGGTGTGTGGGATTTTACTCACCAGCATGATGTGCTGTGGTTTCAGCCCCTGAGTCACGAGCCCCTGGAAGTCCACGGACTGCTATGATCCTCAGGGACCTGCGTATCATCTCCTGCCAGGTGTTATACTCTATGTCCAGGGATGTACCACCACCTGTTCCCCTCTGGTGCATAGCTTTCTGCCCCATCTTTTCTTTGACCCACCTCTTGCAGTCATTCCACCGCTTTTTCAGGCCCTCAACAGTCCTCCTCTGCGGGGCCACACTGTTGACGGCATCCTCTACCGCCAACCATGCCGTTTTTCTCCTTTTGGCACTGCCTTTGCCCTTCTCCTGCCTGAAAAGGGCACTGTAATTGTCCATGATAGCCTGGACTAAAGCAAAACATTTTCCTCAAATGAGAAGTTGGGACATATCAGCCTCTCATCCTCCATAGACACCTGACTTGCTCCCTGTAATGTCCCTGATGTGGGTTCCTCCCTATCCTCTCCCTCCTCCCCACTTCTGTCCCACATGTGCACCCTCTGTCCCTCTCCTAGATGTGCCTGGTCTCTGGGGCTCTCGGGCATCTCCCCTCCCATTCATCCCTTCTAGCTCTCCCTCTCCCCACTCCACTTACTCCCTGAAGGGGGACCCCCACTTGGCTCATCCTGTCCTCTCCAATACTCCTCTCCCTACTACTCTCTCCCCCCCTCTCCCCTCCTCCCCTCCACCCTACCTCTCCCTGCCATCCTCACACCTAAATCACACCTACACCACTACTCACACTTACTCCCAGTTCAATCACTCACAATCACACCCAAATCACACTGTGAAATTCAAATAAAATGTGTGAGGTGTTAGAAAAAAATGTGTGGTGTATTGGTATATGTATGTATGCAAAATGTGTGCAATATGTAAAAATATGTGTAAGTGTTACAAGCTTAATCAAACAACAATGCGACCTAACTAACTCCTCTGTTTGCGCCTCTCTCTCTAGTCTGACTAATCCTCCACTCCAGTGTAGGGGTGTGCTGTAGTGTGCTGGCTCAACGAACCATCCAAACACACTGAAGAAAATGGCGGTCTGCGCATGGGTTTATATATGAATTTTGAATAGCGTAATTACGTGTCACATTTTTATATGAAAATTGCGGCTCATTTTTACGAGTGTTAGCCTAATTTGGCATAAAACTACTCTTTATTGACACTTTCCATGGACAAAATACTGCGGTAAGTTACTTTGCGACTACTAAAATGTGGATTTTTAGAATATCTCAGTATTGTGACCCTGTGGTTGCATTAAATTTATGACTGCAGGCTTCTTGAAATGTAGTTAATGTTACTAATCTGTCCATTACAATTATGTTGGGATGAGGCTCAATCTATAGCTAAAGGTCAAAAACTAATACAGGTAAATAAAAAAAAAATGCAGCATATATAGTCAGGAGTACAAAAGTCCTATACCACAATCTGCTTTTATTTCAGCATTTCTGAAAAAATATATTTTGACACAATGTACAGTATTTATTAAAATAAAATGCTTCCTCTAATAAAAGAAATAAATATGTTTGTTATCAAATATGTCATATCAACAATTTTCAGTATTTTGTATGACCATCATTTGCTTTAATAACTGCCTTAAAGGGAAGTTAAAATTGTTATCAGTTAAAAAGATAGATAATCCCTTTATTACCCATTCCTCAGTTTTACACAGCCAACATGGTTATATTAAAGGGACACTCAACTCAAAATTAAACTTTCATTTAGAGCATGCAGTTTTAAACAACTTTCCAATTTACTTCCATAAATAAAATGTGCACAGACTTTTTATATTTACACTTTTTGAGTCACCAGCTCCTACTGAGCATGTGTAAGAATTCATAGAATCTACGTACAGTATATGCATTTGTGATTGGCTGTCACACGTGGAAATAGACATAAGTTTAAAATTTGTCCAAAAAAAATCTGCTGCTTATTTTAAGTTCAGACCAAGGGGGAGTTTTAATAAGCAGGGGATGCTGCTTGCTCCGCCCAAAGTTTCCAGCTCGCCGGAAACTTAAGTTAAGAAGCAGCGGTCATAAGACTGCTGCTCCTTAACTTGTTCGCCATCAGGATGATTGACACCCTCGATTGCCCACGAATGTGCAGGGGGCAGCATTACACAAGCATTTCGCTAGACAGTGTATTTAGTGATACCGGGCAGACATGATTCGCTACAGCGAATCATGTCTGACCCGGCAAATGATAAATTGACCCCATGTGCTAATGCATTGTCTTGTTATTATGTATTTGCTGAAATCTACTGTATTTACTGGTCCTTTAACCCTTTCACTACAGGGACTTCCAGACAAAAACTTGCCCAAAATACCAGACTTTTTATTTTTAACATTTTTGCTATCAATACATTTAAACAGAAATAGAGCCTTGTTTTCTTTATTTACCTATCATATATATAAAGTAGACAACCCAAGATATTGATCTAGGCCCATTTTGGTATATTTCATGCTTTGATTTAATCGCTAAATGCCATCAAATAAAAAAATTAGTACTTTTTCACTAACTTTGGGTTTCTCACAGAATTTTTTTTACACACTGCTTGTACAATCAAGGCACAGACATATATGGCTTTGCCATTGCTTTTTGGTAATTAGAAGGTCGCTAATTGCAGCTGCGTACTACACTTCTATTATTCCCGACAGTGAAGGGGTAAATTAGGTAGCTTAAAAGGTTAATGTTAGCTTTGGTGTAGAGATTAGCCTCCTACCTGACTAGGGTTGCCACCTCAGGCATGTTTTCCTGGACACTTATGAGTTACACATGCTGCAGGGTGTGCAGGGAGGAACATGTATTGTGTTTCTGGACAGCACTATTCATATTCCTCCATGCACACCCTGCAGCATGTGTAACTTATAAGTGTTCTGTATTTTAAGGGATGGGTGGCAACCCTATACCTGACACTCCCCACCCCCGATCCCTACCTGATCCCTCCCAAACAGCACTCTTCCCTCCCCCACCCCCCACTGGTCACCCCCATCTTAAGTACTGGCAGACAGTCTGCCAATAAAAAAAAATAAAACTTTTTTTTTTTTTAATACATTTTTTTTTCTGCAGTGTATGATTGCCCCTAATCCTCAAACTCCTCCTGGATCCTCCTAAAACAGCGATCTGAACCTCCCCTTCCCTAACTATTGCCACCATCTTAGATACTGGCAGCTGTCTGACTGCAGTACCTTATTAAAACATTTTTTTTTTAATCAAAATTTTTATTTTTTCTGTAGGTAGTGTAACCCCACCTCTCCCCACCCGCATCCCTGTCCCTTTATTTTAACGTTTCTGTAGCATAGGGCTCCCTCCCGCCTCCCCAGCTGGGCTGCCCACCCACCACCCCACACGCGCCCACAACACCCACCGGCTCCAGCAGTAGATCATTACAGATGGTGAGTGTGACACACACAGTGTCACCGTCTGTAACGATCAGACATCTGCACCAAATTCTCCATATGCAGCAGATGCCTGAAGAGAGTGCTGGACCATCTTGAAGCGACAACGTACGGTACAATTGCCAAAGTACCGCACAACATATATATATATATATATATACATCAGATTGGGTGAAGGTGTTAATATACTTTTTACCTCTGCAATTACCTTGTATCTAAGCCTCTTTTGACAGCCCCCTGATCATATGGCTTTTTATTTTATCTGTTGACTTGCATTTTAGACAATTAGTACTGTGTTGTGCACAACTTCACAGGCATGAGCACAATGTTTAAGGCATTGTTTCCCAAATCCAGTCCTAAGGACCCTTAACAGGCTAGATATTCATTATGTCTTAACAAGAGCACAGTTGAAATTATCAGCTCACCCATCAGCTTATTATTTCACCTGTGCTGCAAGTTAAGATATAATGAATATCCAGCCTGTTATGGTTCATGAGCACTGGGATTGGGAAACACTGCTATAAGGATATTCAACAGTAGTAGTTTATGCTGTTAGTAAAAAAAAAAGATTATGTAAACACATTTTAAGCTTTTGGATAATCTGCTTCAGAATTGACATGAATTATTTAATGTTACAGTCGCTATATTTTACAAGACTCAAATATAACATATTTAGTCCTCTATTTGGGCCAGCTAGGTGTAATTTGTTGGCCGCATTTATCATGGCACAAGTATTTACCTGTGCCACCCTTCTACTTGCTCTCACATTATCAATTGAACAAGCGCAGGGCACATAAGCACAATATAATTTGAAGTTGACAACTCAGAGTTGATGAACAGCTTAAGAAACAGATTTCTGCTAAAACGCTACCACTTCTTCTTAAAGGGACAGTCTACAATAGAATTGGTATTGTTTTAAAAGATAGATAATCCGTTTATTATCTATTCCCCATTTTTGCATAATCAACACAGCTATATTAATTTACTTTTTATCTCTGTGATTACCATGGGGCCCATCTATCAGGCTCGCCAGAAACAGCAGTTATGAAGCAGCGGTCACGAAGACTGCTGCTCCATTACCTGTCCGTCTGCTCTGAGCAGGCGCACAGACATCGCCGAAAATCAACCCGATCGAGTACGATCGGGTTGATTGACACCCCCCTGCTGGCGGCCCATTGGCCGTGAGTCTGCAGGGGGCGGCGTAGCACCAGCAGCTCTTGTGTATTCAGCGAGGTCTGGTGGACCTGATCCGCACTGTCGGATCAGGTCCGCCAGACTTTGATAAATTGTGGCCCTTGTATCTAAGCATCTTCTGATAGCCACCTGATCACATGACTTTTAATTTATTATCTATTGAGTTGCATTTAGTACTGAGTTGGGCTAAATCTTAAATAACTCCTTGTGCATGAACACAATGCTATTTATATGGCCCACATGAACTAGCAGTCTCCTGTTGTGAAAAGCAAATACAAAAGCATGTGATAAGAGGCTGTTTATAGAGGCTTAGAAACAGGCAAAAATGTAGAGGTTTAAAGTATATTAATATAACAATGTTGGTTATGCAAAGCTGGGGAATGCTTAGAAAAGGCATTAACTCTCTTTTTAAACAATAACAATTTTTGTGTAGACTGTCACTTTAACTTACATTTAATGGCCCCTATTTAACAAAGGTCTGTCGGACCTGATCTGACAGTGCGGATCAGGTCCAACAGACCTCGCTGAATGAAACAAGAGCGGCTGGTGCAACGCTGCCCCCTGCAGACTCGCAGGGGGTTGTCAATCAACCTGATCTTACTCGATCGGGTTGATTTCCGGCGATGTCTGTCCGCCTGCTCAGAGCAGGCGGACAGAGTTATGGAGCAGCGGTCTTTAGACCGCTGCTTCATAGCTAGTGTTTCTGGCGAGTCTGCAGGCTCACAAGAAACACGGGCCCTCAAGCTCCGTTCAGAGCTTGATAGATAGGCCCCATAGTCTTGGGTGAATGAGCCTGAATTGCACCGGTTTAAAATTGAGAAAATGTGCCTTTAATGTGTTGTATTGTCAAAACAAATATAACTTTGATTGAAAATCAATTTATTTTTAATTTAATGTAGCATTATTAAGTGTGACAAATTGCACTAAATGCTATGTCTTAGTTGGAGCTTTTATTTTTCATTTGCATGTAGAATAACTAGTTTATTTGGATTTTTTCACCAGTGAACATAATTGTAAAATATGTTCACTGCATTAATAATGCATATCCTAATTGCATGTTAGATGAAGGATATTAACATTATAACCTAGGTTATGTTAAGTGTTCTTCATAATCTAGATAATTGTCATCTAGATTACGAGTTTTTTGCGCTAAACAGGGTGCGAAAATAACGCCAACAAATTTGCGTTATTGCACTCTTTATAGCGCTGCCATAAAAGCCTCCTTGTGCTATGCGTTATGGTGCGTTAAGCTCTTATACTGCACAAAAGCCAAGGGCTGAGTTTACTTGCTCGTGCACGCATTCCCCCATAGACATCAATGGGGAGAAAGTGTTAGAAAAAAAACTAACACCTGTGATCACGGAGTGGAGATCGCCTTAATGCAACCCCATTAATGTCTATGGGGAAAAGAAAGTTACGTTTAAACCTAACACCCTAACATAAACCCCTAGTCTAAACACCCCTAATCTGCCACCCCAGACATCGCCGCCAGTAAATAAAGTTATTAACCTCTAAACACTAATAACAGTTATTAACCCCTAATCCGCTGCTCCCCGACATCGCCAACACTAATAAAAGTTATTAACCCCTAATCTGCCACTCCCCTACATCGCCAACACTAATTAAAGTTATTAAAAATATTTATAAAGGTAGAAGAGAGATGACTCAATTTTTTGGGGGGGGATTGTTCCCAAAAGATAATATATATTTGTATGCTACGGCATATGTGGTGCATACCCTTTAAATGTTTATTTTAGAATGGAATAAGGAAGAATTTGTACAGGATTTTGACAAAACCTATATATATAAAAAAAATATTCTAATTTATTAGATTGGCAAACATAATTCAAGGGGATATTGTACTTTGGGTAAAAAAAATCCTTTATATACACATTCAATCATTAAAAACCATGATAAGTGCACCAAGCTGGTCAGCCATACTGTAATAATAATTATACCCTATCTCTATGACAGATATAAAATGTTTATCACAAACATAAGTAAGTAAATCTCACTACAATATACACAACAATAATTCTATTAGAATCAAAACGTATATCCTAAATCTCAGCAACATTGTCAACTAAACAATAAGGCAGATGTAAAATTCAGATTTGAAGTTCATCAAGATTTCACTAGATTGACTGATTGCCTCAGTCGTACAAAATGAAAAAGACAAAAAACTTTTCCTCCAAGATATGTTGCAAAGTGTATCAAAGAATACTCAACAAAACAAAAACATTGAGAGAGATGCCTTTAGGTTTTTTAGTAAATAGTGGCCGTGGTTATCACTATTTTCTAATTTCTAATTGTTAAACCATCAACTGTTATTATTACCGGGTTTCCCCCTATGAGAAGCCCTTTTCTTTTTCGTGAACTCCTCCTTCAGGGTAAGGTGTGACGTCACCATCTAAACTGGGATGCGGTTTCTCCTCTCATTCGTAAAGGTGATTTTTACAATAGCTGTTGCAAATACAAGTGCAGGCTGTACAGGCTATACAGCAACATCGGGTTTAGCTTTCCCCCAGATGTATCTCTCAAAACATGCGTATTTTATAGGAATAAAGTACATGATGTGCATAAACGGCTTGACAGCAAGGTGTGCAACAAAGTCAGGAGATAGCCTACGCCCATATTGCTCCAAATAGCAGGGGCTTCGTCAAGGCTAATTACTGTGATACAGGTGCTTCCTTTTATACCTGTTGGCCCCATCTACTTTCATGATGTCACTATTCAACTCAATTTATGCAATATAAACCGATAATAAATACAATGTTATCAAACAAACATAAATCATAAATTATATATAATTCATACTAACTTAAAGTTATTAACCCCTGATCCGCCGCCCCCAACATCACAAACACTAATAAAAGTTTTTAACCCCTAATCCGCTGATCCCCGACATTGCCGACTCCTAAAATAAACCTATTAACCCGTAAAACCCACGCGGCCCCCCACATCGCCAACACTATAAAAAAGTAGTAACCCCTAAACCTCCAGCCGCCCACATAACTATTAAACTAAGAACTATTAACCCCCAAACCTAACACCCCCTAACTTTAAATTAAAATCACATATAACTATTTTTAAAAAACAACCTGGTGAAATATAAAAAACTAATGTTAAACTATAAATCAATCTAACATAGACTATGTCTAATAAAATAAAAAATGCCAATTAGCAAACCTAAATAAAAAATTTTAAAAAACCTAATACTGTGAAAAAAATTTAAAAAAATCTAACATTACAAAAAATAATAAACACTAAATTACGAAAAATTAAAACTCTAAGATTACAAAAAAATAATAAAGAGAAAATTATCAAAAATAAAAACAATACAATTACAGCCTAATCTAATAGCCCTATAAAAATAAAAAAGCCTCCCCAAAATAAAAACACCCCCTAACCTACAAATAAACTACCAATAGGCCTTTTGTAGGGCATTGCCCTAAGTTAAACTGCTCGTTTACCTTAAAAAATTACTAAGTGCCCCTAAAAGTAAACCCCCATCCCAACCAACCAACCCCCCAAAATAAAAAAAACCTTACTCTAAAAAATCCTAAGCTACCCATTGCCCCTAAAGGGGCATGTATATGGGCATTGCCTTTCAAATGGAATTTAGTTATTTTACAAGTGCCTATCCCTAATCTTAAAAACAAACCCACCCAAAAAAAACAAAAAAACTAACACTAACCCCATACAATCTACTCGCAGTTTCTGAAGTCCGGACATCCATCTTCATCCAGGTGGCGAGAAGTCTTCATCCAGGCGGCGACACCTTCATCCATCTCGGGGATGTCTTCTATCTGCATACCGGCGGTGTGGAGCGGAGCTATCCTGGAGGGCGTTGACATCCTGATTTGAACAGTCAATAGGATTTAAAAAGCTCTCATCCTATTGGCTGATTTGAACAGCCAATTGGATTTCAGAAGCTCTCATCCGATTGGCTGATTTGAATTTGAAGAATCAAATCAGCCAATAGCATTGCAAGGGTACACCATTTTGAAATGGGGTATCTTGCATTCAACTTCAGTGTTACGGTGGGTGATCGTATGAAGAGGACGCCTCCCTGCATGATCTTTCTAATGGGATTATCTAAAGAGGGTGACAAATAAAGAGTACTCATCTCAGTAGTTCATAGAAGCTCAATGTAATTCCATAGTTTTTATTACTAGTAAAACCCTCATTAACTGGGCTATTCCTTTTTAACTATAAATTTTAAAGGGCACAGTCTAGGTCCAAATATTAAACTTTCATAATTTAGATAGGGCATGTAATTTTAAAAAATAAACCAATTTAATTTTTATAATCAATTTTGCTTTGTTCTCTTGGGGATTTTTTTGTCAAAAGCTAAACCTAGGAGGTTCATATGCTAATTTTCTAGGCCTTGAAGGTCGACTATTAATCTGAATGCATTTTGAAAAATTTTCACAACTAGAGGGTCTTATAGTTCATGTGTGACATATAGATAACATTGTGCTCACGCATGTGGAGTTACCTAGGAGTCTGCACTGATTGACTAAAATGCAAGTCTGGCAAAAGAACTGAAATAAGGGGGCAGTCTGCAGAGGCTTAGATACAAGGTAATTACAAAAGTAAAAAGTATTAGTTAATCAAAACCGAGGAATGAGTAATAAAGGGATTAACTATCTTTTTAAACAATAAACATTCTGGTGTAGACTGTCCCTTTAATTGTTTCCAACTATACAGTTAATCTGTTCAATATATAGGGCTCCATGTACTAAGCAACATAAACTGCTTTTAAACCCTTTTTTACACTCTCCACCACCTCTGAGGTAGTGGATTGAAATCACCTTGAACACACATGCTCAGGGTGATTGACAGATGATTGACCTATCATGCGAGAGAAAGGGGCGACATTACACGCTCACTTGTGTGTGTAATGGTACGTACGGGCAGCAAACATACAAGGTCCACTGCTCATTCCTCATGAAGCCATGCGGACAGGTTTTCAAGTTGAGAATCTTGTCTGCACGGCTCTTAATAAATGGATCACATAATATTACACTTGCTAACTAGATCAAATAGTTAATTAAGAAGAATTGCTTAGACAGTTGGCTTTTTGACCAAGTTATTGTGAACCAATAAGTCCATTTGCTTTAATTCAAAGCATCATGAGGGCTAAGGGCATTTAGGTAATAATTACTGGTATTAACCCCACTGGTGCCACATTGTAATAACTGACAACCATTAAGCCTCATCATAACCCCCAAGTGCCAGTTCCCCTCAATCAGTGGTCAAGTCCTACAAAAAAAGTGTGGGAAATCACCAAGACTTCCACGCTCCCTCACAATTAATACTAATAATACTGTATTCCCTCTCAATTTATATATATATATATATATATATATATATATATATATATATATATATATATATATATATATATATATATATATATATATATTCACACACACACTGTATTTATATTTACATAATCTATAAACTTGGGTTAATAAAGAGAACAGCAGGACTGTTGACAATCTTACATTTAGTGCATTGGTAGGACGCGTTTACTGCCAATTACTAGAGGATCTCACTATCCCTCTAACTGGACTGTGCTCCAGCTCCTCCCACCAACAGCAGCAGTTTTTACTGAAGCATATCTGTCCAGATGGAACTTAGTTTCCTTCTGTAAAAATAGTGCAGGGAACTCCTTCCCTTTGCGATTTCCCTCCCCCTTCCCCCCGGACTTAACCCCTAGCCCTCAATCAAATTTAATGACCAATGTTAATTCCAAGCTTATTAATTGAAACATGTTCTCATCAAATATAAAGATGTGTTTGCAGTTGCATTGAGCCTTCCCTTTTTTTCTTAGTATATTATGTAACCTGTTCAGGGGAAAACATGCTTACTGATAAGTAGGGGGGGAGACAATTTTCCATTACCTTTTTTTTTTTTTTACTTGTTGCAGTAGTTTAGAAGATTGGGAATCATTGATTTCAATAAAGACATAATATTTTGTTTTTTAAGTGACCAATGACTATTAACCAGGGGGTGCTGCCAAATAAAGATACACTGTGTGGCAATTTGTAAAGCTGTCACATTATAATTTTATGGACAAAGTACAGCAGAAGAATATTATTTGAATATTCCATTAAAGCCATTGGAGAAGACAAAATACATAAATTGTTGCACAGTTCACGATTGAACAGCTAATATCTTTCAGCTTGTCGAATGCTGTCATAAATAAATCCAAGATTTCAGACTCTCCCTGGTATAAAGAGTTCAAATTTAAAATATGTAAAATCATATGAATAGTTAAATTCTAATATTTCATCTATAAAAGTTGACTATAAATAGCAACATAAAATATATCATAAAATTATATCAAATCCTAATATATATATATATAAAATAATAGTTTCATAATAATTTTTTTTATGAAATATTGTTAAAACCAAAAAGAAAAGAAATATTAACTAAACATAGAAAGTCTGACATCAATGTAAATGAATTAGTTTAGAACATATTTACAAACATATGTGCATTTCTATTCTGGTTGGGTGAATCACCACTGCAAAACAAGTCTTTTATATAATATTGTTAAAGATATTAAAGGGACATAATACTCATATGCTAAATCACTTGAAACTGATGCAGTATAACTGTAAAAAGCTGACAGAAAAATATCACCTGAGTATCTCTATGTAAAAAAGGAAGATATTTTACCTCACAATTTCCTCTGCTCAGCGGAGTAAATGCTGTGTAAAAAGTTATACTTCAGCTGCTGTCCAGCTGCAGGTAAAAAAAAAAAAAATAAAGAAATGAACTGCAGCCAATCAGCATCAGCAGTGCTGAGGTCATGAACTCTTTTACTGTGATCTCATGAGATTTCACTTAACTCTCATGAGATTTCATAGTAAAATTCCTTAAACTAAATAGGGAAATAATATGAGTGTGCACAAAGCTCACTCCCTTGTCTATCCCGGGACAGACATACTGATTTGCTGCTTAAAGACTTTTAGTTAAAGAAAAAACTTTTTGCGCTTGAAATAAAATAAATTATATACATAGTACAAATTTAATGGCTATTATAGACACAGAAGTTAAAAAACCACAAATGTTAAAAAACACACAACCGGTTAAAAGGCATAAGCAAAACATAAGCCAAGTATTGCAAGTGGTTTAAAAGCACAAATGATTAAAAGATTGAACAGCACAGCCAATGGATTAGTAGTTAAAACCTGATACTGCAAGTTTCTTTAGGCCAAAGTACTGTCCATACACAAAAACGTTCTCAGTGTGCACAATACATAGAACTCCAAAGTCTGTGATCCAGCATGCAGCGTGTAGATGAATTATATGCAACGTGTAAATGAAATGCTGTATGTAGTTGGTATGTAGTCGGTTCGCTGAAATTACATACAGAAAATTTTTCTCACAAGTATGCAAAAAGCAGTACCATAAAGGTATGTATCTGAACTTACACTTAAGTTCCAGGGAGTCGGCTCCACTTCCTAATAATAGGCTTAACCAAGGCTGGATACAAGTCAACTGAATACCCATCAGCATTCGCTGAATAGCCAAATCGTGTAGAGTAGGAGAAAGTCTGATCCTTCAGACTATGGTGGGCCTTACTCCACCAAAAAGAAGCTTTTAACCACGTTGCAATATTTGGCTTATGTTTTGCTTATGCGTTTAACCATTTATGTGTTTTTTAACATTTGTGTGCTTTTTAACTTTGTTTTTTATTTTCTGTGTCTATAATAGCCATTACATTTGTACTATGTATATCTATTATATATATAATATAGTATATAATTTAAATACCATCAGTTGTACCGTATCCGCCATTTTTAGTTTTAGGCTCTGATATAATTTATTTGAATTTCAAGCGCAAACAGTTTTTTCTTAACTAGAGGACATGTCATATTATCTTGGGGATTTTATTTAACTTTTTTTGCTAACTATTTTGGCGTATATATTCCAGCGCTTTTTCCTCCTCCACTTTCTTGCTTAAAGACCTTTGCAATGGAGGTTTGAATACTTAGGACATTTTGATGTAAAATATCTTCCTTTTTTACATAGAGATGTTCAGGTAATATTTTCTAGTCAGCTTTTTACAGCTATGCTGCATCACTTTCATGTGCTTCAACATTTGGGTATCATGGCCCTTTAAGCTATGCACTCAGAGGCACTAATTTTCCTACAAAAACTACTAAGTTGCCAGTCATCAAACAAATATGAGGGGGTTATGCTTATATGTAAACTTGATAAGAAACAGAAGCCAAAACAAATGTATACAAGCAACTTTACACAAGCTATTTTTCCACCAGCAATTTAAAATGGGCATCAATATTTTGGATTTGTGTGGTTACTGTACTTATAGATGTTACTTTTGCTATTGCTACTGCAAAAACAGTATTCCCAAACACTGAGAGAAAAAAAAACAGTATTCACAAACATTGAGAGAGAAAAAAACAATATTCACAAACACTGAGAGAAAAAAAAAAACAGTATTCACAAACACTGAGAGAAAAAAATACAGTATTCACAAAAAAGAGGTTGTTGTGCTGAATCTTAATGTGACTGCATAATCAGAATATGTAATATCTTAAAAATACTGCTATATACAAAATAAAATTGTTAGATTTACGGGGAAAATATATCTCTATCTATATTAAATAAATATATTTATCAGGAAGAAGACCATGGGGCATATTTATCAAAGTGCAAGGCGGGGACATGATACAATTGTAGTTTATCATTTCAGCTGCAGCATCGATAAATGCAGACAGCAATATGCTGTCTGCATTTATCATGTGCACAAGTCGAGTTTAATCAGAACTGCTTGTGCAATTACTGCCCCCTTGCACATTCGCGGCCAAGGTGTGCTATTTAGAATTTTAACTCGAGTAATAAACCTGCCAGAAGTAAAACTTTTGTGTTCATCGGGTTAGCGCACCTATTCAAAGTTGAAAGTAAAACTTTTGCGCAAGTTAGACCTGATGTACGCTAACTTCAGGACTTCGGATACCTCAACCGTGCTAACTTATTCTCTCCAGTAGACTTCTATCAAGAGCACAGAAGAAATATAAACCTAACACTTATTGTTCGTGCCCTAACCTGACAGGAGTTATTTATATTATCACATTCCAAAGTTCTTCATATACAGGAAAATTTTTATTTTTTACATTAAATAATTATTTCTTTATATACTATAACTATATATAAATTAATATAGACATATAGGTATAGATACTTTTTTTACATTAACATTATCATGGATATATAAATTTAAAAATAAAAGGAACATTTCTTCTATATGAATGTAAAATATCTGTAACATTGCTTTAGGTTGCACGTTTTAGGTCGCAGTTTCGGGATAGCGCACATGAAGAATTAGTTTTCTTAAGGCTCGTTATGTAAATATAAATATAAAATATTGAAAAAATATTAATAATTAATTATTTTTAATCATTATTATAGTTTACTGTAAAATAAACATATGTTTTCTATGCACTGTTTATTTTAGTACATTATAAAAATTATTTACATTAAAAAAAAATCAATATTTTATATTTAATAAATACATAATGCACCTAATATAATTCATGTTGGGTTAGCAGCACACATGAAGAATTATTGTTACTCCCTGTTTGACTTATAGTGCACAAACCTGATAGCATACGCTAATTCTATGTATAGGGGATGATTGCATGAAGGATTTATGTATATAATTGTTTAATTGGTCATCTTTCTCTCTCTCTCTTCTCTCTTCCTGCTATAGAAAAAATTGAAAGTTTATTTGTATATGTGGGAAACAATTATTTATACTCTCTAGGGTAGGAAGGTAGTATGGTCTGGAATATAATTATATGTATCCAGTAGATTACTGACCAACCTCTTTTTCAATTTGGTTTCTTACTATATTGATTTTTTAATTGTTACTGGTACTTACAAATTGGATCCAAAAGATGAATCTATGATTGATGTTTGTTTATCAAATATGAACTAGGAGATTAATAAGGTACTTAAGTTAGATGTATAATACAACAGGTTCTGAAATCATTATAGTGGCTAAAAGTTGGATTTGAAATCTAAGCATAACAGTTTTATGGCTTAATGTTGCCCATGTGGCTGTTCTAAGAGAATAATCACAATATCTGTATAAACTGTAATATTAGGGTAAACTGTTTATCTGTTGAGAGTAAAGTGGTTCATTCATAAATGTTACTGATATACTAGAATTTGTATAAAGCTTTTAATTGTTACATCTGGGTTGTAATTACTTGGTCAGGATTTGGTAATCAGGATAACCATTATTTAAATTGATATAAATGTATTTTAAAAAAAATTAAAAAAAATTGTAGTTTATCTGTATTTTATTGCTGTTCTATTCAATTTGTTATATTTTTATCATTTATAATTTTATCAGTCCAAACTCACTTCTCTGTGTTTATAGCACCACTTGTGTTTTATTAATAATTATTACAATAAAAACCCGTAACAAAATTACAAAATAGATAGTTTCAAAATTGAAATTTTATAAAACTTAATCTGAAATTTAAATTGATAATAAAATACAAAGCACAAAATGTAAATGCAGCAGGAATTCTTAAGTTATATAGCGCTATATTGCACTCAGCTTGTCTCTCCTTCACTACAGAAATGCAAAAAACCACCCTTTGGAGGAGGTATAGAAAAATGTGCCTTTTTAGAATTTCACTAGGGATCTCGCAGTGCTAGATGATTATTTTATATCATCACGTCCGAGCAGAGAAGGTTTATATCATAAGGCCTTTAGAGAGAACTAATTTTGGACAGGGTTGGAATGTTTGGGTCGGTTAGAATCTTTTGTTCAAAATATTCAACATGTTTAATATTTTGAATATTCATTGCCCATGTAATTCAATAATTATCTTGTTAAGCTAATACCAACAATTTGTGGGGGAACATTACATTTGTTAATCAAATGTACATGTTTCTTTTGCTACAAGTGAAAAACGTTTACCTGTAGTGTAAAATACTTCACTTAGCACGTAGAAGAAGGCTGTACTAATCCTGATCTTTCTTACAGAGCTGCGGGCATTGCTATATGAGGCTTAGCGCTGCAGCTACCGGAGACGGCGCTAAAGACCCTCTCTTTAAAATATTTAAAGGAAAGAAAGAGTACTGACAAATTTGTCATCAATCTTTTGTTGTCTTTAAAGTTCATGCAGCATTTGTTCAGCTATTTGTTTAGTGAAAATAAGACACATATCCGTGTTTTTGGTTAACGAATGTGCATTAGTTACTAAACAAATGCACGTCTAGGGAAAACAATGGCAAATGAACATTTAGTAAAATAAATATTATGTACTCTTTATCTTACTTGCATTTTCTGTATGCACTAACAATGTACATTTACAAAATCATGTATTCCACAGTACATTTTCCAAATGGTACAGACTTACTAGTAATCTCACTTCAAGGGGTCACAATCACCGAAAAAAATGACAAACAACCAATCTTCTTTATAGAATATTTTTTTGTTAGTTACTACTATTTGTGGTTTATCAGCTTTACTCCAAAAAATGAAACCATGTTCACATTTTTCATGTTATTAAAGTAAGCTATTAACTTTTACTGAAAGTCTTATTCGAGGACACGTTGAGCTTAGGCTTGGAGCAATGCTTCTCAACCTTTTTGATTTTGAAATTCATATACAACACCTACTTTAGTTTTTTTTTTTTTTTTTAATGCTGAAGGCATCAGAGGAATTTATTATCAGAATATGTTAAAATAAAAAGGGATATATGACAAAAATTCATTAGTATATATTGGCAATATTTCACAACTTGTCTCACTAGAAACCTTTTAAATAAATACATATATTATATATATATATATATAGATATATATATATGATATATATATATACCATCAACTCTATCAAGGTGGACAACAAATTATACAATACGATGATGTCTGCTAAGTGTTACTAGTTCAGACTGATATTTTTATGTAAAAATATGCAAAACAAATTTGGGGACTGATGTCACCACTGAGGCATTTCTAGATTTTGAGAATCACATTGGGTGTGAACGCAGATACATTTACAGAAGATACCACACTATTTGGGACTCCTCTTTTGTATTTTTGTTTTATAGATTCATAATAGCTGACTACTGCTTTTTGTGCTTGATTACAGTTTCTGTAATATTCTTAACAAGATCAGTTCATGATGGTGCAATTATCCTTTTAATATTAATTGTGTTCATTTTTAATTAACATTTTTTGAATGTCTAATACTTTATGGCCTTTGTTAACTAACATTCTGATGATATGCTATTATTATTATTATTATTTTTAGGTTTACAATGGGTTATTTGAGCAAAATTTTAAAACAATTTGTAAAACAATAAAAAAAAGGGAAATCTTTACAATACAGGACAAAAAAAGTCAATAATAATACATCCAAATGCAAAAGTCACCAAGTTCTCAAATATAAGTCAAATAACAGAAATGGAGATCCCAAGGGGGCATACCATAAAATTGTAGAACAAAGATAACTCCTATGTTATGGTAAGCCTGTGAGAAATTGGCAAAATAGCTATTCAATAGGGTAAGGCTAATACATATACCATACATACATAATTAGAAAAAATGGTAAATGATTAAATTGGAATAACAGTAGCACTAATGCAAAACTATCTGCTGTTTTCTTTTGCAATGCCAATGTACTTTCATAACTATGATAAACTAGGTTTTCTTATAAACTTGAATAGCTTTGATTTTGAGGAATGATTTATCACATTGCAAAAAGCTCACGTTCAAATTAACTTACAAAGTATTCTTTGTGTTTACTATAACCAAATTTAAAATAATAACAATGGTGTTGTGGCATTATACTTACAAGCAGAATACAGTCTTATAATAATGATGATGATATCATTATTATTGTTGTTAATAATAATAATTAATACTGCATTACGTGTTTTTTTTTTTTTTTTTTAATTGAGCCAGGGGTTGTTAAATTTTTATGTCTGATAGAAAATCTTTACAAAATTATTTTTTTAGAATATTGATGATTTATATCCTTTAGGAAAGCGTGGAACCTAAACGATACCTGCATTAATCAAAATCTTTACAACATTATTTGTAATTAATCATCATTTAATCATTTCTGGTCTTCAAATTAAAAGTGTTTACTATTTGACTTTAAATTAACATAAAACTTAAAATTGAATTCACCATAAATATTTAATTGTGCACAGCCTAAGTAGGCTTTAACGCATTCCATGGAATACTCATAGCTTATACCACTATAAAGTATTTGATTGATATGGTTAATAAGTTTATTTATATGTGACCCTAACTTGTTTACAAGCAAGTATTGTAAAACACAAAACACTTGAGGAGCTTTTCATGTGCTGTGTCCAAATGCTTGAAAAACGTCATATATATATATATATATTAAAAATGACATATTTACTTTGCATGCAGATATTTTGCAATGCAGTGAATAACTTCAGAGGCCATGTATAATTGTAATGTCCCTTTAAAGATACGTATTCATTTATTCAGTGTGAGTTTTAAATAAATAAATACAGAATAAGGTAATTCAAACATATTTTTTTTTTAAAATTATCCAGTTATTACATTAAAACTTGTGTCCAAAATAAAAGTAACATTTTTGTAAAAATTCATGTGAGAAAGGATAGTATACGGCACGCTATATAAAAACCTGATACTTATCACAGAGTGGAGCCCGTGTTTCACACAGTGGTCCTGTTTGTGCACTGTCCTTTGACCTCTTAAAAGGAGGAAAAATTGCTAGAGAGTGAAACAAGATTTCAAATGTTTTGTTATTCAACTGAAAAAGTACATTGAGCTAGAAACCATAGAGTGAATATGAAAAGATGGACAAATAATCTGCAGATGAATAGGGCTCACATAAAGCGAATGGGTCCATGCTTACAGCTCAATGTTTGGTTATTAAATAGATACAATTTTGTTACATGGTTAAGTATTGGGAGGAGTTACAGTTCTGTATCAGACTTTTTAGAAAGGGATAGATACAGTTTATGGCTATGGCTGTTATCTGGCAAAGGATATATTTCATGGTCCTGAGCTTTAAGTACCAATATTGAAATATATACAATAATATGGTATAAGGACTATGTGTTTATAGTGCACAGATCTTTAGAAGACAAAAGGTATATATTGATTTTTTATGCGACAACTACCTAAAGAGTTAATAGTTTACCTCTATCGCAAATCTTGCTTTCCTGAATTTTTTTGTTATTGTGGTTGTCTTTGCTATAATTCCCAAATGTAATGTAATGTTTGATGCAACCTGACATGCAAAACCATTGGGCAAATGAAGAGAGTAATCATGGTCCTGCTTATAGATGTCTTTGTTTAAAGGGCCAGGAAACCCCAAAAGGTTATTTCATGATTTTGATAGAACATACGATTTTAAACAACTTTCCAATTTACTTCTATTATCAAATTTGATACATTCTCTTGTTATCTCATTGCACTACTGGCAGCTAGATGAACATATCTAGTTAGCCAATCACAAGAGACAAATGTGTGCAGGCACCAATCAGCGGCTAGCTCCTGCTAATGTAGGATATGTGCATATTATTTTTCAACAAAGCTTCCAAGAGAACAAAGCACATTTGAAAATAGAAGTGAATTTAAAAGTGAGCTTGAAAAGTGCATGCTCTATCTGAATCCTGCAAGTTTAATTTTGACTTTCCTATTCCTTTAGAGACTATATTGGAAAATTTTAATAGAGTAAAGGGGAAAAAAAGTCTTGAAACATATCAATGTGGGCAAGATAGCAAGCAGCAAAAAGATGAGCAAAACTGGTAGACGGCAAACAAGGAGATCATGAGGAATCTGGCAATCTAAGATAACCCAAGAGCAAGCAGGAAGGTGATTCCAAGAGTTAGGTAGACAAATAAACCCAGAGAGCAAATTCTACAAACAGACAGTAATTGCAACAGCCTGAGGATATATTAAAGAGGACAGAGCCCAGATAGTGGTTTGTAGAAATAAGCAGACTGGTTTTGAAAAATATTGTTTTAGCAGATAGCATACAGAGTTGGTACAACAGCGTCACTATAGTCTACACTAAACGTGGATCTGCAATGGGCAACATGGCAAGCAATGTATTTCTTGTGTTGTGCAATATATAGCTGAACTTCTGAACTTATCAATATGCAATTAATTTGTTTCTCACTAGTTACAACTTAAATAAGTGTGATTGGTTGTAAGCAAGCTAAAGTATGTGATGGTTGTTTGTATGTGTTGTTAAAGGGACATTCCTATTCCAAAATCTGTATTGTTTAAAATGATAGATAATCCCTTTATTAGCCATTCCCTCAGTTTTGTATAACCAACATGGTTATTTTTAATTATACTTTTTACCTCTGTGATTACCTTATATGTAAGCATCTGCAGACTGCCTCTTTTTCTCAGTGTTATTTTACAGACTTGCATTTTAGCTAATTATTGCTGAACTCATGAATAACTCCACAAGGTTGAGCACAATGCCTTTCTATATGGTAGAGATTGAACTAGCAGCGTCTTGCTGTGAGAAAACTCTAAAAATGGACTGAAATAAAGGTGGAGTGCAGAAGCTTAGAAATGGGCAGACATTTAGAGGTTTAAAAGTTATAAAGTATATCAATGTATACAATTGTGATTGCGCAAAGCTTGGGAATGAGTAATAAAGGCATTATCTATTTCTTTAAAACAAAAATTTGGATTATTGTTGTGCCTGTATATTTAGGTGTTTGATTATATCAATTGTTAATAGTTAAAGAGCTATACAAATTATGGGCCCAGATACAAGTGGAGGGGACTAATTTATCACTCACCCCATCAAATGGGCAAATTCACCCTGTTTATAGCGCTCGATAAATAACCAGCAATTTTACAAGTGACTGGATATTTGCTACCGCAAGGCTCATGGTAGGCAATTAGCGCTCATAAAATTAACCAGAGATCAAATCTCTGGTTCATTTTATAAAATGTCCCCCCAATTGGGCCCCAAAATGTTGCATAGTGTGCCTTTAATAAAAAAATAAAATGTAGGCATCTTTAATTTAATTAAAAATAACTGCACAAAGGCAGTTTTTTGGGCTTAATGTTGACGAGTGTGGGGTGTTCTCGCAATGTAAAGGCACTTTCGATGCCGTTTGTTTTCTGTCAATGGGGAACTGTGTGGTTTCCCTGTAAATGTATATGTAATATGCTTATATTTATATATTATATTTATGTGTTAATATGTGTATATATACACATTATAAACACATAAATATATAGGAGAGATTACATATATGGCATACTATTTTTAAGTGCATCTTCTAAAACCCACATCGCTCGTAAACATTGGGGTAAATCCCATAACACGCACTGCCATAAGTTAAACTGCTGTAAGTTGGAAAAACTGGCAAGGTTCAGAAATGTGCGTAACTACACATTTCTGGCATCGGCAGTAACTTACGCCATTGTATCATATTGCACGCGTACAAAAAAATTGTGAATTTTGCATGAAATAAAAAATATAAACTGGACAAAAAAATTAAACCGACACATCAAAACCCCTAAACCCCCATCCCTCCACATCGCAAATACTAAATAAACATATTAAAGGGAATATGTCTAGTCAAAATTAAACTTCCATGATTCAGATAGAGCATGCCATTTTAAGCAACTTTCTAATTTACTACCTATTATCAAGTTTGCTTCCTTCTCTTGTATCTTTATTTGAAAAAGCACTAACTCCATTGATGAAGAGCGGCGATCCATATTCATCCCGGTGGCCAAAGGTCTTCATCCAGGCAACAAAACATCTCACTTCATCCCGGCCATGCGGGTCCATTGTCGATCTTCAGAGTCGCAGAGGACGGAGGTCATTCGGTGACACAGAGGTCCTCTTCATGCGTTCTCTAAAATGCACCCCCTGAAGATGAATGCAAAGTTTCCCTTTAATATGGGGGTACCTTTGCATTCCTATTGGGCTGAAAAATTCAAATGTGCTTTTTTTTAGGGGGAACGCCCATAGAAATGCCCTTTTCAGGGCAATGGGTAGATTATTTTTAAATTTTTTTATTTTTTTTTATATTTTGGGGGGGTTGGAAGGTGGGGTTGGGTAATGTTAGGGGGTAATTTGTTTATTTTTTTGGCAAAATAGTTGTTAGCTTTAAGGACCTATTGGTTAGTTTTATTTATAGATTAGGGTTTTTTTTTATTTTGGAGTCTTGTTTTTTTAAACGGGGGTATTAGAATAGGAATAAATTATTTTATTTTGGGATAATGTTTGTTTGTTATTTTTCTGTAATGGTAGTTTTTTTATTATTTTCTGTAATGTTATTTTCTTTTGGAAGGGTAGGGTTTTTATTTTTCTGTTATGGTAGTTTTTTTTAATAAATAGGTAATGTTAGGGTGTTATGTAAATTAGGTTTTTTATGTTTTGTATTTATTTTTTATTTTTAATGTAGTTAGAATCTTTTAAATTTTTATTTCAGTGTATTTTTAAGGTTGGGGTTAAGTTAGGGGTGTTAGGTTAGGGGGCTTAGTTTTTAGTTTAATCACTTTGTGTTGTGGGGGGGGGATGGCAGTTTAGGAGTTAATAGATTAATTAGATGCTTTACTTTGTGGGGTAGATTGGCGGTGTGAGGGGTTAATAGTTTTATTAGGTGTTTGTGTTGTGGGGGGTTGGGAGATTAGGAGTTAATAGGTTAATTAGGTAGTTTTGCGTTGTTGGGGGATAGCGGTTTAGGGGTTAATACATTTTATTAGCAATTGCGATGTGCGGGGGGATGGCGGTTTAGGGGGTCTATATTTGCGCAATGCGATTAGGTGTTTGTTAAGGCTTCCAGGAAATATGGTGGCTGTTTTTACTATGCTCAAGGGTTGCGGTGTGCTTACCTATGTGTGACGAGGTGAAAAATGAAGTAAAATGGTCTCTATTCTGCGCGTAAGTCCTTGTGCTGCATATGTGATACCGACTTGCAATGCCAGTGTTCTATGTTAGTTTATGGGAGGTAAAAAATGGTGCACTCCGTCAAAAATATATGTGCGTAAGGTGTCTTCTTGCGCTGCTTTTGTGATCGCACTATTAGATTACACCCCTTCGCAGCACTAGGTTTCTCATGTCGAGGATCCCATTGGAACCTTTGTAAGTGCGCTCTAATTAGTGCATAGCTTCCGTGCAATGCAAATGTGAACAGTGTCAGCAAATAAGGTGCCAAATTATTTTGATAGCTTTTTTGCTCTAACTGTACGTCAATGTATTGCAACACAGGACAAAATAATTATTATTCTGCTGAAACTTAATAGTCAAAGCAAATTTATTTCAACACTGATTACTATAATCAAATAGATATATATAACACTTGAAGACGGATGCTTTTTGTATTGTTTCATGAATCAACGCAACAGATTTGTAAAATTTAGACAGTTTTAGTAAAAATAGAATACTAAACAAAGAATATTGAATAAAGAAATTATAATAAGGAAAACAACTTATTCCTCCCCCGAATACTAGTAAGGATTTATAGTAATTTGCAAGAAAGTCGAATCTAAAAACTTTGCTTATGGCTCTCATGTATCAGTTGCTTGCCCAAACATCAACTACAAATTCAGGAACTTTATCTCACACACAACCATTTGCAAGCTTCTGTGTTTTACTTACCAAACAAATGATTAATTTTTGTGCAATACCCGATACATTGTTTAAAAAGATATGTGTGAAAGTAAATATAGGAAAGATAAGCCTTGGCATTTTTAAACAACTTTCCAATGTGCTTCTGTTAAGCTCATTTGCTTTGTTTTTGTTTTCCTTTGTTGAAAAGCATACCTAGGTTAGGCTCAGAATCAGTAATGCACTACCTGGGGAGCTAGCTGCTGATTGGTGGCTGCAAATATATGCCTCATGTCATTGGTTGACCATATGTGTTCAGCTTGCTCCCATAGTGCATTCTGCTCCCTAAAGAAAGGGATACTAATAGAATGAAGAAAAGTTGATATTAGAAGTTAAATAGGAATTTTAAGGACACATGTATGTTCTTAAGCCTACTTCAGTATGCTCTCCTGGAAAGAAAATAAAGTTTCAACAAAGAATATGTTTTGTTTGTTAACATGCATCACTAATGCATGGCCTATGTCAGGGATAGATACAATCACTTTTTTATATTTGTGAATCATCTGCTGTATGGGTTTGGGAGGGATTACTTAGTGAAATATAAAATCTCAGAACAATTGTAATACTATGTTTTTGTATTTTAAATAATAACTTTCATGAATGCATATTTAAAAGACAAAGAATTTGTTAGAGGTAACTCAATCTTAGGGAGTTACTACACCCCAGGATGAGGAAAGTGGATTTCTAATTTACAAAACAAAGAAAACAATGTTTTAGTTGTAGCTATCTATATTTGTGTTCCTACATGCTTCAGTATAGAAAAATAAAACAAACTGTAAAGTGAAAAAGTATCTCTCTTTAAGTTCCACATTGTACTCAATTAAAAAAAAAAACTTTTTTTTCACTTAGGACTTTTTGTGTTGTTTGTAAAGTGGTCTATGAGTGAATATAAATGTAAACAGCTATAATAAAAGGATTAATCAGAGGTAGCACTCTTTTAACATGTTTACAACACCCCAGGATGAGAAAGTGTAGTAATTTTCATATTTTACATAACAAAAAAAAAAAAACACATTTCCTTGTAACTGTCTGTATTTGTATTCCTACACAGTCTAGTTCAGAAAATACTTAATACAAAGTGAAAAAACAAACACATTTGTTTGTGGGATATATTGTATTCAAGTATAATATTTTTTTTCCCTACCAGACTTTCTATTGTTTGTGTCCTTTGGTTATACTGTGTATCCATCTCACAGTATTCACAAATATGCTGAACAACGCGTTTCAAGCTTTTAAAGGTTAAACTGTTAGCTATTTGTTTTTAACCAATCAAATCATTGTGTGTTAGCATAAAAAGGGGAGCACCCAAATAAAAAATTTAAAATCAAAAGAGAGAGAACAGCACTCCATGAGATAGAACAGAAAGCTGGAATAACTTCCATGGCATGTTCATTTTTATTAAATTCCTCAGGGTGCACATTCTTTTTGCACACTATGCCCTTCACAGAGAAAAAATATCCTGAAGCATATCAGTCTGACCCTGCCCAATGACAGGTCCAGCGCCGAAATACCAGGCAATTCTTCTCTGAACAAGGGAATCAACCAACCCCAGACGATCGTTTCGGCCTCCTGTGGGCCTCGTCAGTGAGGTGCAGTTGGTATCTCTCTAAGGGCAAGTGTGCATGGAGTCCACGGTCTGGTTTCCCCATTACTCTTAGGGTGACCCAAGAATAATTTGTCATAAAAATCAAAAGAGAGAGAACAGCACTCATGAGATAGAACAGAAGCTGGAATAACTTCCATGCATGTTCATTTTTATTAAATTCCTCAGGGTGCACATTCTTTTTGCACACTATGCCCCTTCACAGAGAAAAAATATCCTGAAGGCAAATCAGTCTGTCCCTGCCCATGACAGTCTCAGCGCCGAAATACCAGGGCAATTCTTCTCTGAACAAGGGAATCAACAAGCTACTGAGCTATGTTCATTCCTGAATAAGTGCTTATCTACCTGTACATATTTTTAATATGACCCTAGGAAAGTATCCTTAAGGGCTGATGGGAGGAAATCAGATGTGAATCTCCTTGCCCAGTGTGCTTAGAGGGAATAAGGCTTGCACCTCACTGACGAGGCCATAGGAGGCCGGAAACGATCGTCCTGTGGTTGTCATGTTCCTTGTTCAGAGGAGAATTGGCCTGGTATTTCGGGGCTGGACTGACCTTACTTGGCGGGGATCAGACTGATATACTTCAGGAAAGTTTTCTTCTGTGAAAGCACACTGGTCTAAAAGAGGCTGCTTCCGGGTGGAAAATCGCCATAGAACAAGCCACTGAGCTGTTGTTCGTTCCTGGTAGAGCACTTCTCTCTTTGTATGCAAATTATTATGACCCTGGGGAAGTCTCCCTATGGGTGATGGGGGAAACCAGACGTGGGACTCCTTGCCCAGTGTGCTTAGAGGAATATGGCTGCACCTCACTGACGAGGCCCATAGGAGGCCGAAACGATCGTCTGGGGTTGTCATGTTCCTTGTTCAGAGGAGAATTGCCTGGTATTTCGGGGCTGGATCTGACCTTACTTGGCGGGATCAGGACTGATATACTTCAGGAAAGTTTTCTTCTGTGAAAAGCACACTGGTCTAAAAGAGGCTGCTTCCGGGTGGTAAAATCGCCATAGAACAAGCCACTGAGCTGTTGTTCGTTCCTGGTAGAGCGCTTCTCTCTTTGTATGCAAATTATTATGACCCTGGGGAAGTCTCCCTATGGGTGATGGGGGAAACCTAGACGTGGACTCCTTGCCCAGTGTGCTTAGAGGAATATGGCTGCACCTCACTGACGAGGCCCATAGGAGGCCGAAACGATCGTTCTGGGGTTGTCATGTTCATTGTTCAGAGGAGAATTGCCTGGTATTTCGGGGCTGGACTGACCTTACTTGGCGGGATCCAGACTGATATACTTCAGGAAAGTTTTCTTCTGTGAAAAGCACACTGGTCTAAAAAGAGGCTGCTTCCGGGTGGTAAATCGCCATAAGAACAAGCCACTGAGCTGTTGTTCGTTCCTGGTAGAGCGCTTCTCTCTTTGTATGCAAATTATTATGACCCTGGGGAAGTCTCCCTATGGGTTGATGGGGGGGGACAACCAGACGTGGACCTCCTTGCCCAGTGGTGCTTAGAGGAATATGGCTGCACCTCACTGACGAGGCCCCATAGGAGACCGAAAACGATCCGTCTGGGGTTGTCATGTTCCTTGTTCAGTAGGAGAATTGCCTGGTATTTCGGGGCTGGACTGACCTTACTTGGCGGGATCAGACTGATATACTTCAGGAAAGTTTTCTTCTGTGAAAAGCACACTGGTCTAAAAGAGGCTGCTTCCGGGTGTAAATCGCCATAGAAACAAGCCACTGAGCTGTTGTTCGTTCCTGGTAGAGCGCTTCTCTCTTTGTATGCAAATTATTATGACCCTGGGGAAGGTCTCCCTATGGGTGATGGGGGAAACCAGACGTGGACTCCTTGCCCAGTGTGCTTAGAGGAATATGGCTGCACCTCACTGACGAGGCCCCATAGGAGCCGAGAAACGATCGTCTGGGGTTGTCATGTTCCTTGTTCAGAGGAGAATTGCCTGGTATTTCGGGGCTGGACTGACCTTACTTGGCGGGATCAGACTGATATACCTTCAGGAAAGTTTTCTTCTGTGAAAAGCCACACTGGGTCTAAAAGAGGCTGCTTCCGGGTGGTAAATCGCCATAGAACAAGCCACTGAGCTGTTGTTCGTTCCTGGTAGAGCGCTTCTCTCTTTGTATATAAAAGGGAGCACCCCCTTACAGGTGTGCTATCTATGATTACGGTCAATATGACCGAAACCGGTCAGACTCAGCATTGCTAACTGACTAACCATATGTTTTTGTATGTCTACATACTTTTTTATGGAATTAAAGTGATCTGTTTTTCTATCACTTTGGCTTTGTTTATGGTATCTTTCTATTTTTATTGCGTTTCATGTGTGTTTGAAATGTTTTTTTAATGATTTGTTTGCAACATTATTTAAGTGGGTATGCTCATATTAGGATCAAGCATACAAGACATGTGAGCAATAATAGGTCTCAAGGGGGCTGTTTTACTATCTTAGTGAGCATGATTGCTTTTTTATAACTTAAATGGACAGTCTAACTAGAATTTGTTATTGTTTAAAAAGATAGATAATCCCTTTATTACCCATTCCTTAGTTTTGCATAACTAACACAGTTATATAAATACACTTTTTACCTCTATGATTACCTTGTATCTAAACCTCTACAAACTGCCCCCCTTATTTCAGTGCTTTTGACAGACATCCATTTTAGCCAATCAGAGCTTTCTCACTGGAACTCCACGGTGCATGAGCACAGTGTTATATATATATGACACACATGAACTAACACCCTCTAGTAGTGAAAAACTGTCAAAATGTCCTGAGAGAAGAGGTGGCCTTCAAGAGCTCAGAAATTAGCATATGAACCTCCTAGGTTTAGCTTTCAACCTAAGAATACAAAGTCAACAAAGCAAAATTGGTGATAAAAGTAAATTGGAAAATTGTTTAAAATTAAATTCTCTATCTGAATCTTGAAAGTTTATTTTGGACTAGACTGTCCCTTTAATGGAACGTCCATGTAAACATGCTTTGTCCCCCAGTTATGCCAACTTGTACATGGGGCTATGGGAAGATGGTAATTTGGAATAATAATCCATACTCAACAAATATCAAAACCTGGGGCAGATTTATAGATATTAATTACATTTGCGAAGGTACAGAAACCAAAGTAGAGTATTTTATCACATCCCTAAACAACAATGAATATAACTTTAGTTTCAAAAAGGTAAAAGAAAAAGAAATAGACTTCTTAGACATTGTCTTTTTCCTGGAAAATTCCATGATTCATACTAACTATTCAAAAAAGCAACCACAACACTCAATGGATAAATAACAACCCCTAGGCAATTCCAATGGGTTTAAGAGAAACTGCTCAAAAACCAGAAGACTTTGAAAAGGAAGCACAGGAACTCAAAGAGATCCCTGGTAAAAGTATACCCCCCCCCCCCCGAAAAAAATAAATAAATGGAATAAGCATACAACAAAACAAAGAACTAAACAGGGAAACAAAGAAGAGAATACTGTCAGCTTCAATACAACCTACAATCAGGGAGCCCAAAAAAGTGTCCATCAAGTGTCCATCTGCACTTACCTCATTTAATTAAGGTAACATTTTTTAAGTAGGAACCCCACAGAGACACCATACTGTCTTATTTGGACATTGTGATATAGACCTGGTGTTCACAATATCTGTCTTAAACTATACACCTATGTTAACATTGGCTTATTGGTTTGAGACAACACCATTTGAATTTTCTTATTTTTATTTCTAATTTATGCACCATATTAGGTCTTGTAAAACACACACACACACACACAAATATATATTATATATATATATATATATATATATATATACAGTATATATATATATATATATATATATATATATATATATATATTTATGTGTGTATATATATATATATATATATATAAATAAATAAAAATTCCAGTCAGTGCGGATCCTTCATTCCTGTATAAATGTGAATTCCTTCTATATGTATAAGATATGTATAAATTAGCCTGTGGCCCAGCACTCCGACCTTGGTGGTGTAATTCCAACCTGGGTGCAATCTTCAAAAAGACTTGTATAGATATTTATAGTAAAGGAGGGCACTCTCAGGATTTTTGTTTCAACAACTGCTTGTATTTATTCTGAATATATCAGAACTTTAATAATGAACATTCATAGTTGACGATTCAGCTCTTATTTGAGCCTTCATCAAGACAAGTATTATCATCAGTCAGCTAATCAGCCATACTCCCAGACGGAATTGGACAGTTCCGACTCTTATTTGAGCCATTTATTTGGACATTTCCATCTGGGAGTACAGCTGATTAGCTGACTGATGATAATACCTGTCTTGAAGAAGGCTCAAATAAGAGCCGAAATGTCGACTATGACTATTCATATTTAAAGTTCTGATGTATTCAGAATAAATACAAGCAGTTGTTGAAACAAAAATGCTGAGAATGCCCTCAGCCAATCAGAATAAAGGTAGAAAAAATCCTATTGGCTGATGCAATCAGCCAATAGGATTGAAGTTCAATCCTATTGGCTGATGAGCTGGCATTCTATTGGCTCGTAATCTAGCCGAATGTGTGGAATATAGCAATGAAAATGTAACTATTTAAAATGGTTTAACATTTCTTTAAACTTGCAATATTCCACACACTGCTATTGTTTGCACACTTTATCTATTCCTAATTGTCCTCAGAAGAATATATTAGATAAGGGGAAACCTAGGTTTTTAACAATGTGACATCTGTTACTTTAAAGCAATTCAGGGGATTTGGAAAGCCCACTCCTATCAGAGTTACATTTTAGGAAAGAGGGACAAAATACTGAATTAAAGTTTGATCCAAAGCAGTTTTACTACACATAATTAAACATTTTTTATTACAAACTCAATGTATTTCATGTCCATTTAAATATATGTATTTTGAAATACTCTCTTTTAAATGCAACATAATAATAAAGGTATGTTTAATAGAGATTATTCTTTACTAGTCAGATAAAAATATGGAAGTCCTTCCATAGCATTTGGTTTACTTATTCACTCTGAGGAATACTGTTAAACTTCTGTAATATACAACCATGTTGGCTGTGCATAATATAATGCTATGGAAAAAGATAAAACTGCAGTTCTTCCTATTAAAAAATATAGATTTTTGTTAATTTACTTTAATCACTTTCTTTCTTTATACCCAAAATGTAAAACCAATGTAATGAGAAAAAGGCAGAATTTAGCTAAGCAAAGAATATGCCATTTTTTAAAATAGTGACGGTTTAATAGTTTATGAAGAGTAGAATAAAACATTTCACCATAATTGCTTTTTTTAACATGATTTTTTTAAACATATCAACCCTTTAGAGTATCATTCACTTAAGTTCTTAACATCTGGGTCCCTCTATTGATATGCACGTTTTTATTTGGGAGAAAACAGAATTTATGCTTACCTGATAAATTACTTTCTCCAACGGTGTGTCCGGTCCACGGCGTCATCCTTACTTGTGGGAATATCTCTTCCCCAACAGGAAATGGCAAAGAGTCCCAGCAAAGCTGGCCATATAGTCCCTCCTAGGCTCCGCCCACCCCAGTCATTCGACCGACGGACAGGAGGAAAATATATAGGAGAAACCATATGGTACCGTGGTGACTGTAGTTAGAGAAAATAATTCATCAGACCTGATTAAAAAACCAGGGCGGGCCGTGGACCGGACACACCGTTGGAGAAAGTAATTTATCAGGTAAGCATAAATTCTGTTTTCTCCAACATTGGTGTGTCCGGTCCACGGCGTCATCCTTACTTGTGGGAACCAATACCAAAGCTTTAGGACACGGATGAAGGGAGGGAGCAAATCAGGTTACCTAAACGGAAGGCACCACGGCTTGCAAAACCTTTCTCCCAAAAATAGCCTCCGAAGAAGCAAAAGTATCAAATTTGTAAAATTTGGCAAAAGTGTGCAGTGAAGACCAAGTCGCTGCCTTACATATCTGGTCAACAGAAGCCTCGTTCTTGAAGGCCCATGTGGAAGCCACAGCCCTAGTGGAGTGAGCTGTGATTCTTTCAGGAGGCTGCCGTCCGGCAGTCCTCGTAAGCCAATCGGATGATGCTTTTAAGCCAAAAGGAAAGAGAGGTAGAAGTTGCTTTTTGACCTCTCCTTTTACCAGAATAGACAACAAACAAAGAAGATGTTTGTCTGAAATCTTTTGTAGCCTCTAAATAGAATTTTAGAGCACGGACTACGTCCCAAATTGTGTAACAAACGTTCCTTCTTTGAAACTGGATTCGGACATAAAGAAGGTACAACTATCTCCTGGTTAATATTCTTGTTAGAAACAACCTTTGGAAGAAAACCAGGCTTAGTACGTAAAACCACCTTATCTGCATGGAACACCAGATAAGGCGGAGAACACTGCAAAGCAGATAACTCTGAAACTCTTCTAGCAGAAGAAATAGCAACCAAAAACAAAACTTTCCAAGATAGTAAACTTAATATCTATGGAATGTAGAGGTTCAAACGGAACCCCTTGAAGAACTGAAAGAACTAGATTTAGACTCCAGGGAGGAGTCAAAGGTCTGTAAACAGGCATGATCCTAACCAGAGCCTGAACAAATGCTTGAACATCTGGCACAGCTGCCAGTCTTTTGTGTAGTAAGACAGATAAAGCAGAGATCTGTCCCCTTTAGAGAACTTGCAGATAATCCTTTCTCCAAACCTTCTTGTAGAAAGGAGAGAATCTTAGGAATTTTTATCTTATTCCATGGGAATCCTTTGGATTCACACCAACAGATATATCTTTTCCATATTTTATGGTAAATCTTTCTAGTTACCGGTTTCTGGCCTGAACCAGAGTATCTATCACAGAATCTGAAAACCCCCCGCTTTGATAGAATCAAGCGTTCAATCTCCAAGCCGTCAGCTGGAGGGAGACCAGATTTGGATGTTCGAATGGACCCTGAACAAGAAGGTCCTGTCTCAAAGGTAGGCTTCCATGGTGGAACCGATGACATATTCACCAGGTCTGCATACCAAGTCCTGCGTGGCCACGCAGGAGCTATCAAGATCACCGAGGCCCTCTCCTGTTTGATCCTGGCTACCAGCCTGGGAATGAGAGGAAACGGTGGGAAATACATAAGCTAGGTTGAAGGTCCAAGGTGCTACTAGTGCATCTACTAGAGTTGCCTTGGGATCCCTGGATCTGGACCCGTAGCAAGGAACCTTGAAGTTCTGATGAGACGCCATCAGATCCATGTCTGGAATGCCCCATAATTGAGTTAGTTGGGCAAAAATCTCCGGGTGGAGTTCCCACTCCCCCGGATGGAATGTCTGACGACTCAGATAATCCGCTTCCCAGTTTTCCACACCTGGGATGTGGATCGCGGATAGGTGGCAGGAGTGATCCTCCGCCCATTGTATTATTTTGGTCACTTCTTTCATCGCCAAGGAACTCCTTGTTCCCCCCTGATGATTGATATACGCAACGGTCGTCATGTTGTCTGATTGGAATCTTATGAATCTGGCCTTTGCTAGTTGAGGCCAAGCCCTGAGAGCATTGAAAATCGCTCTTAGTTCCAGAATGTTTATCGGGAGAAGCGACTCTTCCCGAGACCATAGTCCCTGAGTCTTCAGGGATTCCCAGACCGCGCCCCAGCCCACTAGACTGGCGTTGGTCGTGACAATGACCCACTCTGGTCTGCGGAAGCTCATTCCCTGGGATAGATGGTCCAGGGTAAGCCACCAATGGAGTGAATCTCTGGTCTTCTGATCTACTTGAATCATTGGAGACAAGTCTGTATAGTCCCCATTCCACTGTTTGAGCATGCACAGTTGTAATGGTCTTAGATGAATTTGTGCAAAAGGAACTATGTCCATTGCTGCAACCATCAACCCTACTACTTCCATGCACTGAGCAATGGAAGGACGTGGAACAGAATGAAGAACTTGACAAGCGCTTAGAAGTTTTGATTTTCTGACCTCTGTCAGAAAAATCCTCATTTCTAAGGAATCTATTATTGTTCCCAAGAAGGGAACTCTTGTTGACGGAGACAGAGAACTTTTTTCTATGTTCACCTTCCATCCGTGCGATCTGAGAAAGGCCAGAACAATGTCTGTAGGAGCCTTTGCTTTTGACAGGGACGACGCTTGTATTAGAATGTCGTCCAAGTATGGTACTTCTGCAATGCCCCTCGGTCTTAGAACCGCTAGAAGGGACCCGAGTACCTTTGTGAAAATCCTTGGAGCAGTGGCTAACCCGAATGGGAGGGCCACAAACTGGTAATGTTTGTCCAGAAAGGCGAACCTTAGGAACTGATGATGTTCTTTGTGGATAGGAATATGTAGGTACGCATCCTTTAGATCCACGGTAGTCATAAATTGACCTTCCTGGATAGTGGGTAGAATCGTTCGAATGGTTTCCATTTTGAACGATGGTACCCTGAGAAATTTGTTTAGGATCTTTAAATCCAGAATTGGTCTGAAGGTTCCCTCTTTTTTGGGAATTACGAACAGATTTGAGTAAAATCCCATTCCCTGTTCCTTTATTGGGACTGGGTGTATCACTCCCATTTTTAACAGGTCTTCTACACAATGTAAGAACGCCTGTCTCTTTATTTGGTTTAAGGATAAGTGAGACATGTGGAACCTTCCCCTTGGGGGTAGTTCCCTGAATTCCAGAAGATAACCCTGAGAAACTATTTCTAGTGCCCAGGGATCCTGAACATCTCTTGCCCAAGCCTGAGCAAAGAGAGAGAGTCTGCCCCCTACTAGATCCGGTCCCGGATCGGGGGCTACTCCTTCATGCTGTCTTGTTAGTAGCAGCAGGTTTCTTGGCCTGCTTACCCTTATTCCAGCCTTGCATAGGTTTCCAGGCTGGTTTGGGCTGTGAGGCATTACCCTCTTGCTTAGAGGATGCAGAATTAGAGGCCGGTCCGTTCCTGAAATTGCGAAAGGAACGAAAATTAGACTTATTCTTGGCCTTGAACGGCCTATCTTGTGGGAGGGCATGGCCCTTTCCCCCAGTGATGTCTGAGATAATCTCTTTCAATTCTGGTCCGAAGAGAGTTTTACCTTTGAAAGGGATGTTAAGCAATTTTGTCTTGGATGATACATCCGCTGACCAAGACTTTAGCCAAAGCGCTCTACGCGCCACAATTGCAAACCCTGAATTTTTCGCCGCTAATTTAGCTAATTGCAAAGCGGCATCTAAAATAAAAGAGTTAGCCAACTTAAGTGCGTGAACTCTGTCCATAACCTCCTCATATGGAGTCTCTCTACTGAGCGACTTTTCTAGTTCCTCGAACCAGAACCACGCTGCAGTAGTGACAGGAACAATGCACGAAATGGGTTGTAGAAGGTAACCTTGCTGTACAAAAATCTTTTTAAGCAAACCTTCCAATTTTTTATCCATAGGATCTTTGAAAGCAAAACTATCCTCGATAGGAATAGTAGTGCGCTTGTTTAAAGTAGAAACTGCCCCCCTCGACCTTAGGGACTGTCTGCCATTGTCCTTTCTGGGGTCGACCATAGGATATAATTTCTTAAATATAGGGGGGGGAACAAAAGGTATGCCGGGCTTCTCCCACTCTTTATTCACTATGTCCGCCACCCGCTTGGGTATAGGAAAAGCGTTGGGGTGCACCGGAACCTCTAGAAACTTGTCCATTTTGCATAATTTCTCTGGAATAACCAAGTTGTCACAATCATCCAGAGTAGATAACACCTCCTTAAGCAGTGCGCGGAGATGTTCTAATTTAAATTTAAATGTCACAACATCAGGTTCAGCTTGTTGAGAAATTTTTCCTGAATCTGAAATTTCCCCATCTGACAAAACCTCCCTCATGGCCGCTTCAGATTGGTGTGAGGGTATGACAGAACAATTATCATCAGCGCCCTCCTGCTCTTCAGTGTTTAAAACAGAGCAATCGCGCTTTCTCTGATATGCAGGCATTTTGGATAAAATATTTGCTATGGAGTTATCCATTACAGCCGTCAATTGTTGCATGGTAATAAGCATTGGCGCGCTAGATGTACTAGGGGCCTCCTGCGTGGGCAAAACTGGTGTAGACACAGTAGGAGATGATGTAGTATCATGTCTACTTCCATCATCTGAGGAATCATCTTGGGCAATTTCATTATCTGTGGCAGTACTGTCCTTACTTTGTTTGGACGCTATGGCACAATTATCACACAAATTTAAATGAGGAGACACATTGGCTTTCATACATATAGAACATAGCTTATCCAAAGGCACAGACATGTTAAACAGGCTTAAACTTGTTAATAAAGCACAAAAACCGTTTTAAAACAAAACCGTTACTGTCTCTTTAAATTTTAAACAGAAACACTTTATTACTGAATATGAGAAAAACTATGAAGGAATTGTTCAAAAATTACCAAAATTTCACCACAGTGTCTTAAAGCATTAAGAGTATTGCACACCAAATTTCAGAGCTTTAACCCTTTACAAATTTAACCCCTATACAGTCCCAGCTACAGCTTTTGCTGTGACCTAACCAAGCCCAGAGGGGAATACGATACCAAATGACGCCTTCTAGAAACTTTTCCAGCTATTTTCAGGTCCTCACACATGCATCTGCATGTCTTGCTCTCAAAAACAACTGCGCAGTAATGGCGCGAAAATGAGGCTCAGCCTACAACTGGGAAGGCCCTCCCTGACTGGAAAAGGTGTCTAACATAGTGCCTGCCGTTAAAAAACGTTCCCCAAGCTTATAAATGTGAAATATCAGCATAAACATGTATAAAATGTCCAAATAAAGCAATCGATTTAGCCCATAAAAGTGTCTACCAGTTTTATAGCCCATATTAAGCCCTTTATTCTGTTTGAGACTAAGAAAATGGCTTACCGGTCCCCATGAGGGGAAATGACAGCCTTCCAGCATTACACAGTCTTGTTAGAAATATGGCTAGTCATACCTTAAGCAGAAAAGTCTGCTAACTGTTTCCCCCAACTGAAGTTACTTCATCTCAACAGTCCTATGTGGAAACAGCAATCGATTTTAGTTACTGTCTGCTAAAATCATCTTCCTCTCACAAACAGAAATCTTCATCTTTTTCTGTTTCAGAGTAAATAGTACATACCAGCACTATTTTAAAATAACAAACACTTGATAGAAGAATAAAAAACTACATTTAAACACCAAAACCTCTTAACCATCTCCGTGGAGATGTTGCCTGTGCAACGGCAAAAAGAATGACTGGGGTGGGCGGAGCCTAGGAGGGACTATATGGCCAGCTTTGCTGGGACTCTTTGCCATTTCCTGTTGGGGAAGAGATATTCCCACAAGTAAGGATGACGCCGTGGACCGGACACACCAATGTTGGAGAAACCTACCTGAGCTGTTTTTCATGGAAGGCTAGCTTTGTATGCTTATCAACCTGAATAATTCCTCAATAAATGTAATTATTAAAGTATTGATTGCTCTAATTGCTTATACTAGTCTACTTAGTAGAAGAGGCAGGAATGGGAAACCATCAACTGGCCCTAGGTGCCCAACAGAAAAGTACCAAGGGGTATCAGTAAAAATAACTCTGCAAACAAGCAAAGAAGTACACAAAGCTGACGTTTTCAATTACTTGCTGTAGAAATCACATCACACGATCATCAATGCGATCATGTGATTTCAAGGCCAGGATTGGATCATGGGGGACTGTCTACACTGTTAGACATGCCAACAATCTGATATTTCATTAGCTAAAAGGAGGAGGCTGATGCATGCTATATAAGGCAGGATATTCCATGCCGTCCTAACGGCGTTAAAGCCTAGCACTGTTAGGGCAGTATGGAACGTCCTAATGGCATGAAGGGGTTAATGAAGTCTGAATAAAAATGTTTTGTCTGTGTATTTACTACATCTCATTCTACATCTTTACAATCAACCATATTGAGAATACATGACATCCACTGAATGCAAGACAAAAATAATAAAATAATATCACAACGGGGGCGGGTCTAAGCCGCAGCCACGGTCGGACGCATCTTGCAGAAGCTCTCTTGATAATTTTCATAACCCAATGATCACCTAAGCTAACTTACTGCATTTAGCACGAAAACTCTCAGGAATCAGCTAAAGAATAGACGGTGTATAAGAGTCTGCAAATAAAGCTGTTCACTTGCACTTAAAAGACTTATACCGACCGGGGCTGCCTTTAACGGCCTAGTTTGTTCTATTACCATCTTTCCCCCTCCCGGCTTGCTGTCGGGCCGGGTGACAGTCGGGATCTATGAAATACAGGATGGAGGAGTTTTACACTCATGTAGCCGCCTTACTATAGGAAATGAGCCGCAAAGCCGAAAGAAAGCTCAGTGACCCGCTAACCTCCTTTGAATCGACAAGCTTACAAGATGGCGCCAGCCTGCCCGCAGTACACGGCACTGAACTTCCTGAGCCACCGACTGACCTACACGCACAATCTCTTGTACTGTCGCAAATAGGGAGAATCAGAGAGGTCACTGTTTACACTGCAACTAACGAGACAGAAGATGACACCGCACCTCCCTTTGTTACGGAGGGCCCGCTAAACCCGAATAAGGACACTGCACCGCAGAAAAGCACCACTCTGTTAGTAGACAGGAAGCGCCAACATCGGCCTCCCTCACCTATCAAGGACCCTCGAGTTGAACTGATGCCCGCTCACTCACTTCTGGGCACACCTTGGGGAGATACGGCCGGCTCTCCTAGGTGCGTACAGAGACCTTTTAAAGCTCCTTACAAGAAGCACGGGACATCGGAATGTAGAGCCTGGTTGATTTGGCGGCTGCCTCCTGACAATGTGAGAGTTCTACAAGAACTATGGATACTGAACACTGGCCCCATTACATCCAGGGACTTAGACATATACTGCGACATACAGATGAACTGTAAGGCAGGAGTTGGTTAGGGTTGATCTTTTTGAAACCTAGTGGACTCTCCCCTTATCATTTAAGGAATCAAGTTTCAGTAACTGTTTATAGTTATAGTTTATGCTCTAAATGTCTTTTGAGTTGCTGATATCCTGACATTTATTGATGGTAAACGTTGTCACACAATTAGTAACCAGTAACATTACTGTATAGGCAGAACTTAATTAATGGGTTCCAAATTATACTGTACCTATCACATTAGCAATACCCCCCCCCCCCCATTCTCTCTTTGTTTTCTAAGTGCACCTTCATAATTTATCTGCACCTGCATGTTCAAAACTGCTCTCACACTCATTTAGCGAAGCTTCCCACATAGAGAGCTGCCTCTCAGTTCTGTTAGATTATCCCTAGAGGTAAGAATCACAAGTGCAGCAGATGCAATATTAGTGTAAATAGGACCAACAAACCCTTACATATTTACCAGCCCTAAGGCTTGCTAACAGCCCACTTTTTATTATCTTATGCTCCAGTCGCAAGAATTCACTTATAGTAAGGCACAGGACATTAGAATCGCTGATACTAATACCCTTCACTGTGCCCACTTAATGACAGCCTGCCTAGTTAGAAATAGGTGAATTCGCGGCAGACGTATAGGGGCCAGATCGCATACATTCACTATACTTATACATGTTAACTCATCATACACTACCCTTCTATCTGAAACCACACCCCCCCTCAGATAATGTGACTCCATAATTAGACCCCCTCCCGCAGTTAGACTCCCTGATCTCTTCCATCAATACATCAATACATAAATATCACATAGATTCTGGCTGTCACTAATCTTTCTCATACGAGCGGCTCTTCCCCACTGACCCCCTTTCTTCATCTCTTATTTTCTTTCTTTTTTCTTTTGTTTTTCTTTTCAGCTCACACTTAACATATAACTTCTATATGTGGCCTAAGAGTGATGACATATACTGATTAAGACCCTTTCTTATCCCATGTTATTCCACTTATATTCAAGGGTATAGAAAGGCCCAGGTGTTACGTATGAGATTTCTCAAGTTTATATAAAATGAGGTTCTCTTCAATTATGTCTTGATATAAAGTTCAGACTGAAACTATCTATATGCTAGCTAATTTTCTCTTATGAATGTTAAAGCTAAAAGATACGTAGCTGACTCTATTATCTTAGTCACACTATATCTTCTGCTAGAGTCACAGGGATACTAGTCACCAGATAAAAAGTATATATATTCTTCTCCTCATAACTAGATAACAAAAGCTCACTTCTGTATCTTTTATTGTCTGTAGACATATGATGTATGCAGTTTACTGTTTAAGTCAAAAACCTCAATAAAAAAAGTTTGTTAAAAAAAAATAAAAAAATAAAAAATATCACAACTATCTGACCTTGTTTGATATGTTACTGTTGTGCCTTTGGATTACTGTTGCCATCATTGGTCTTTGTGTTCAGATTGACATTATTATACTCAGCATGTTTTTTTGTTTAGAACTAGATTTGTTAAAATAAAGAAAGTTTTAAAATAAAAGTTTTGGGCATAGTAATAGAAAAGATTTTGACTCCTTAGCATAGATGCATGCTGTGTCTCATCTAGGAACTGCAATGATATAAACATTAACAAACTGCTCACATTTTGAGTAAGTGCGCAAGTTAAATCATTAAGTAAAAAACAATGGTTGAACTTCCATTGATTGTATTAATCTTTCTTAGTCAGCCTTTAACAATTAAAACATCTGTCCATAAAAATAACACCATCTGGCAGTTTACAAGGCTGTTTTTAGCTCCAATTCAAGTCTATCTGTGTTGAAAAATGATAATTTGCACACAGTTTACTTTGACCTCAATGGCTTTTGTTTTGTCATATTTGGTCATTAAATGACTTAGATTTTTATCTCATTATCCTTGGTGTAAAGGGGCAAAATGTCTTTTACAACTAGTATTTTAAAATGTGAAACTCATTCAAAACATGGAACATACACATATTCAGTAATAGCATATGAATCATTAAGAGTAATGTTAATGCTAATATTATATATGAACCTTTAAATATGAATACATAATATATTAAATACTGAAATATTATACATTAAAGCAATAACTTATAATTATGTAAAGACATTTATAATTATGCATACATTGTTCTTCTAAAAAGTTGCCAGATATTAACTGAGAAAAAGGTAAGGGTTATGTTTATTTAATTATTGTGTAGCTATAAAATGGAACGAGGAACCATGTTAACTGGGTAAAAAAATTGAAGCCAATATCTATATTAGCCAAATAGTGTAACATTGCATCTCAAAATTAACATTACCGTTTAAACCCAGCTCACACTTAGCAATCTTAAGGATAAAATAGCACAGATCTAAAGGTTAGTATAAGTAACAAGATTATGGGCTCCATTCAATTGTACGGTGGACGACGTTCGCTGTCATGAACCTCATTTTTCCCAGCCTTGCAGCAACCCGGCATCAGGTTAACATTTCACAAGCTGTAGGGAAGCTGGGACTGTCAATAATCAAGCTTGATAAATGGAGCCCTACGGGTAGTCTGATTGCAAGTCTCTGCTTTGATTGGATGGTGGGATCTATATGGCAATCTGTTTTGTTTGGCTATCATTGTAAGCTGTAGTTGTCCATTAATTACTGAAATCATAGGAAAGGGACTCTGTAGGATTGATATTGCTAGAATAAGAAGTTTTAAGAAAGGGTGAGAGTATCAGATAAATAGATTTTTTAAAAACATTTTTTTAATATCTTTATTTTTTGATTGCCACCACAGGAACAGAAAAAAATATCACATTCAAGGTACATTTTGTTTCATTGGCAAACAATGTATTTAAACTGTAAAGGGACTTTGACAAATGATTAAACAATTAAGTAATGAAAGGACCTCAGTATTCTCCTGTCTTCTCCTCTCTACAGACCTGTCACTCCAGACATGAGAATTAACTTGGGTTGTTACTATTACAATGTTTTCTTAGGCATTAACTCATATCCAGAGGAACCTAAATTGGGTCCTGTGGTGCACACATTACTTTTTAACATATATTAAATCAAACAAACAAAAAAAAAGAAAAAAAAAAGAATTAAACCTAACTCACATTGCGTCGCTATCAGTTCGGTGCCCCTCCAGTTTTCTCTCCCTATGGATCTGGACCTAATCAAACACTTACTCTCCACGCAGCTTCACATTAAGGACATAATCAGTGTCTTTAAAGGGTGCAATTATGATTATTCATGTGTCTCTAGGTATTTGGTGAAGGAAAGGTTCCCATTGGGTCATGAAAGATTTGACTCTTTTTGATATGTCTCCCAGCCCATCAGATTGTTCAATGAACAACTGCTTAAGTAAGGCGCTCTTTAGCTGTGTAACAGTAGGTAGATTTCGTTTCAGTCAGTTCTGATATATCAGGTTTCTGGCAATGAGAATTATATTGTGAATGCAGGCTTTCTGGGGCCTTGGAATGTTTTTAATGTTAAACAGTATGACATTCTGTAGGGTTAGTGTAGGGTTAGTGTCAGGCTGGAAAGAGTTATTGCAGTGCTAAGCCAATGCTCTAGCATGTTCCAAAATTTAACTACATATCATGTGTACTATGTCTGCTTATAGTGATCCACATTTGGGGCATTTTTTCTCCCTCTCTTTCCTCCAGTTTTGGAATTTGTGTGGAGTTACATAAATGTTTGGTAGAAGTTTAAAATGGGACTCCCTCATAGCTGAGGACAGAGTGGCTGTTTTGACTTTACTAAAGTTCTTAGTGAACATTGCTTCTGGTAGCTGCTCACCTAATATAGGTGTCCATATATCTAAAATGTTATCGATACATTTTGTGTTTATTGGTTTCAGTAATCTTTTATATACTGGTGAGATGGAAGTGATGCCTTTTGCTGCCAGATCTATGATTTGTGTGATTTATGTCTGCTCTGTCTGGGTTTTGGCCTCCATGATGGAGTGTAGGTAATGTCTAGCCTGTAAATATGCGTAATAATGTGTTCTGGGCAGCTAAAAGCTGTTCCGCAAGGTTTCAAATGTCAACATGGCTTTGCCATCTTCCATTAAAGTTTGACCTACAGTGTGCAATCCCCTTTCTCTCCAAAGTTTAAAAGTCTTAAAGGTAATTTTGGCTGGAAACTCCGGATTTCCATGCCATGGTAAAAATGGGATGATTCTCTGATTAGTGCCCAACCACTTGCTCATGAGCCTCCAGGCTCTAGCTGATTGATTTAGGAGGTCTAACCTCCCCACCAATCTATTTGCCTGTGTTTGTGTCATGTGAGGTATCATCTGCAGTGACCAAGGGGGAATAAGGTTTCCTTCTAGTTTTGGGTCAGTGAAATTCTCCTGGCAAGTCAACCAGTCTACAACAAACTTCCCCTGAGCTGCCCAATTGTACAATTCCCTAGAAGCTGTGAATTTTAGATAGCTAATTCTATGCTTTTGTTTGTTCCAGACAAACTCCAGGACAATCTGCGTTATGGCTTTAAGGTCTGATTTCTTAAGTATTCCCGGGACTGTCTGGAAGAGATAAAGGAGTTTGGGAAAGTAAACCATTTTTATAAGTCCTATTCTGCCAGATAGAGAGATCGGTAACTGCTGCCATGTGTTAATCATGTTTTTGAGTTTTTTCAGTAAGGGCGTGTAGTAGTTAATAGTGTACCACTTACGTGGATCTATATGTAGGATGATTCCTAAATATTTAAAGCTATCTTCCACTATTTTAAAATCAAAGCTAGGGATAGATTTATCTCCTCTACTAAGTAGCCAGATCAGTTCCGTCTTATCTGTATTGATCATGTATCCAGATATTAAACTAAACTCCTTAATTACATTTTTTACTATGGGAATATTTTTTTTTGTTCTTGGATGAACAGAATCATATCATCCGCGAAAAGGTTTAAATGAACTGTAGAGTCTCCTATTTTAAGTCCCTCCAGCTGATGCCTAATTTTCCATGCCAGGGGTTCTATCGCAATGTCGAATAAGAGTGGGGAAAGGGGGCATCCCTGGCATGTACCCCTAAAAAGCTGGAAAGAGTGGGTTAGCATGCCATTGACTATTAAGGAGGCTTGTGAAATTTTATATAAATTATAGATTGCTTTAATAAATGCTACCTGTATTCCTACCTTCCCCAGAGTGGTGAATAGATGGTCCCAAAGTACCTTATTGAATGCCTTTTCTGCGTCTATCATTAATAAGGCCGCCTTTCTATGTTCTTTCCTGCTCATATTGTCTTGTGAAATTGTCCAATAATGTTGAATCACTGTCTGTACTTTTCTAATATTGAGAACAAATGATCTCCCCTTGACAAACCCTGTTTGATCCTTGTGTATTATGCTTGGTAGGATCAGCGCTAATCTATTGGACAAGATTTTTGTAAGTATTTTGTAGTCCTGGTTTAATAGTGAGATAGGACAGTAGGAGTGTGCTAATAGAGGGTCTCTTCCCTCCTTGTGGATGATACGTATGTTTGCTTCTGCTAGTCTCGCAGAGGGGTCAACTGTGTTTTCTAGGATACCATTATACAGTTGGGCTAGGGACGTGCATAACTCCAAGCCTAGAATTTTGTAGAACTCCGCCGGGAGCCCATCTGGGCCCAGAGTTTTTTCAAGAATTAGTCTTTTGATTGTATCTAGAATTTCTTCCTGTGTTACTTTACTATTTACACTATTTAGTTGAAATTGTTCTACTTTCGGCAAGTCTACCGACTGCCAGAAGAGTGACTTCTCATCTGGGTTAACCTGCTGTGGAGAGTAAAGGTCTTGGTTTTGTTAGCTAAGAGTTTGCCTGTCTTGTTTCCAAATCTATAGAATTTGGCTTGTGTTTTAGAGTGCAAGTTGTTTGCCTGTTGAAGTAAATAGCTATCTCTAGTCATTTTTACTTCCTTGTACCTCAATCTGTTCTGGGTTGAAGGATGTCTTAAGTATCTATTCCTTGCATTTAATATCTGCCTCAAGAGGATATCTGATTTCGCTTTGCACATTTTCTTTATGTTTGCAGCGTATGCGGAGATAACCCCCTTAAGACTGCTTTAGCAGTTTTCCAAAATAGGAGAGGATTGTTTGTGTGTGTTTCGTTGAGTGTTTTGTACGCCTGCCATTCTCCTATTAGATGTCTGTAAAAGTTAGGGTCTTTATAAAGATAAGTGGGAAACACCCACTTATTAACTCTTCTTTGCGGTTGTCCATTTTGAATTTTTAAGATTATTGGGGCATGATCCGAAATGGTTATGGAGTCTATCCCTGTTTCCACTACTCTAGAGCATAAGTTAGTAGTGATGTTGCGAACTTAAAAATTTCGGTTTGCGAACGGCGGACTTGAACTTCCGGTATTGTTCGCGAACCAGCGAACCACGCAAACCGCCATTGACTTCAATAGGCAGGCGAACTTTAAAACCTACAAGGACTCTTTCTGGCCACAATAGTGATGGAAAAGTTGTTTCAAGGGGACTAACACCGGGACTGTGGCATGCTGGAGGGGGATCCCTGGCAAAACTCCCATGGAAAATTACATAGTTGATGCAGAGTCTGCTTTTAACCCATAAAGGGCCTAAATCACCTAACATTCCTAAATTGTTTGCAATAAACTGCTTTAAAACATCAGTTATGATGTCGTATCTATCAGGTAGTGTAAGGGTTACGGCTTCTTCAAAGTGACAGAGCAAACTCCAAGTGTAACGCACCACAAACAACCGCAAACAGTCCATTTGCACAACCACGAGATAGATAGATTTGATAGATAGATACATAGATTACATAGCTCAATCGATGCAATATACATATGATCGATACAAATTACATAGATCAATAGATGCAATATACATTTGATAGATACGAATTACATAGATCAATAGATGCAATATCCATTTGATAGATTCGAATGTTATCGATCCAAAGATGCAATATACATTTGATAGATACGAATTACATCAACCAAAATATGTAATATACATTTTATAGATACGAATTACATCGATCAATAGATGCAATCTACATTTGATAGATATGTTTGATAGTTAGATCGATTTGATAGATAAATAGATAGATTTGAAATATATATAATTTCCCTGACAGAGTATAACAATAAGACATGCGGTCTGTGACCCGTGGTGTGTCTAGTTGGCAAGTGGGCCTGGCACACAGGCTGGCAGGCAGGTGGAAACTGCAATTCAATGGCACTAGGAGACTGAAGATTCGCAGTAAAAAAATTGATGATTTACAATTTTTAAATAATGTTACTAGAAATATGATTGGTGGCACTAATTGGCTAGTGGGCCTGGCACACAGGCTGGCACTAGTGGTGGCAGGCTGGCCTGTGAACTAATATTAAATAACACTCGAAGAGTGATGTAAAAGTTTTTTTTTTTACAACATTTAATGTTATGTTACAACAGATAGGAGTGGTGGACTGGCACTGAGGATGGAAGTAGGCACAGTATATGCTGGCAGCCTGACACACAGGCTGGCACTAATGGCAGCCTGGCAACTAAAATTTAATAACACTAGAAGAGGACTGATGTTAAAAAAAAAATTAACATAAAATTTACACTAATGTTGTTACACCAGATATAAGTGGTGGAAAAAAAAGAATTTAATCTGTGTAAAACTATATGATGTGGGCCAGAAACACACAGGCCTGATGGAAAAATAAATTAAATTACACTAGCAAAATGATTTAAAATTTTTTTTTAACTTTAAAATAATGTAAAGCAGATATGAGTCGTGACTGGTAGGTAGGGCAGCAATTTACCACAGTATGCTGTGTAAGTGAGAAACACACAGGCCTGATAGAAATTAGATTACACTAGCAAAATAATTTAAAAGTTTTAAATTTAATAATGTTAAGCAGATATGAGCGGTGACACTGGCTGGCTGCTACGTAGGGCAGCAATTAACAACAGTATGCTCTGTAAGTCAGATACACACAGGCCTGGTAGAAAATAAAATTAGATTACACTAGCAAAATTATTTAAAGATTTTTTTTTTAATTTAAAGAAAAAGGTTAAGCACATATGAGTCGTGGCTGATAGCCTTGGAAGGGCAGCAATTAAAAACAGTAGGCTCTGTAAGTCAGATACACACAGGCCTGATAGAAAATAAAATTAGATTACACTAGCAAAATTATTTAAAGTTTTTTTTTTGGGAATTTAAAAAAATGTTAAACACATATGAGTCGTGGCTGATAGACTAGGGAGGGCAGCAATTAAACACAGTATGCTCTGAAAGTCAGCAAAACACACAGGCCTGATAGAAAATGAAATTAGATTACACTAGCAAAATTATTTAAAGATTTTTTTTTTAATTTAAAGAAAAAGGTTAAGCACATATGAGTCGTGGCTGATAGCCTTGGAAGGGCAGCAATTAAAAACAGTAGGCTCTGTAAGTCAGATACACACAGGCCTGATAGAAAATAAAATTAGATTACACTAGCAAAATTATTTAAAGTTTTTTTTGGGGGGAATTTAAAAAAAGGTTAAACACATATGAGTCGTGGCTGATAGATTAGGGAGGGCAGCAATTAAACACAGTATGCTCTGTAAGTCAGCAAAACACACAGGCCTGATAGAAAATGAAATTAGATTACACTAGCAAAATTATTTAAAGTTTTTTTTGGGGGGAATTTAAAAAAAGGTTAAACACATATGAGTCGTGGCTGATAGACTAGGGAGGGCAGCAATTAAACACAGTATGCTCTGTAAGTCAGCAAAACACACAGGTCTGATAGAAAATGAAATTAGATTACACTAGCAAAATGATTTAAAAGTTTTTTTTTTAAAATCTAAAATAAGGTTAAGCAGATATGAGTGGTGGCTGGCACAGAGCAATTAACCAAAAGACTGAAAAAAACTGAAGTATATGCTGTGTGAGCCTGAGAGACACAGGCCTGATAGAAAATGAAATTAGATTACGCTAGCAAAATGATTTAAAAGTTTTTTTTTAAATTTAAAGGGCCACTGTAAGTAAATATTTTCTATGCCTGTTACTAACTAACTACCCAAATACGCTTTTTATCAATAGCATTTCATTAACATATCTCTACCGTATATCAGAAATCTTGTCTGCAAATTTAATTGTTTTCCAAACCCACTCCGTGGGTATCCTTTGCTCTGTACCAATCCGTTTACAATACCTAGGTTTCAAAATGGAGCTTTAAACACAAAGTTATTGGTTTAAGTATTTAGAACATGCAGTGCTGAAAATAGTGGGCAGGATAACGTGACATCATCGGCGAATAAAAGATATAACTTTTAGAACGTTATGAAACTTCGTTTTGGAGAAAATATAGGTCAGTAGGTTTTAATTAATGTTTATTAACTTTAATATGTTAGTTGTTTAGCTTAAAAATTATAACAGAAAGTAATCCTTTAAAATAATGTTATAAGCGGATATGAGTGGTGGCTGGCACAGAGCAATGAACCAGAGTATATGCTGTGTGACACAGGCCTGATAGAAAATGAAAATAAATTACACTAGCAAAATAATTTCAAATTTTTGTTGGTTAAATTTAAACTAATGTTGTTAGGCAGATATCAGTGGTGGCACTAATCACAGCATATGCTGTGAGCCTCACACACAGGCTGAAAGCCAGGCAAATGTAAATAAAAATACAAAGAAAAAAAAAAAAAACGACTGAAGTTATAGCCCTAAAAAGGGCTTTTTGGGGTGCTGTCCTTGCAGCAGAGATGAGAAGAGTCCTTCAGGACTGTAGTGGACACTAAATACACTAGCCTAGCTATCTATTTCCCTATAATATCAGCAGAATCAACACAAAAGGTCCTCTCTCTAACAAAGCAAAATCGTTATGAGTCTAAAATGGCTGCTGCCAAGAAGCTGGGAGGGTCTGTGAGGGAGTGTCTGATGCTGATTGGCTCTAATGTGTCAGAAGGCTGTGACATACAGGGTCAAAGTTTCCTCAATGATGACACATAGGGGGCGGATCGAACATCGCATATGTTCGCCTGCAGCGGCGAACGCGAACAAGCTATGTTCGCCGGGAACTGTTGTCCGGTGAACAGTTCGCGACATCACTATAAGTTAGTGGAAAGCAGAAAGTAGTCAAGTCTCTATAGTGTGTCATTCATTGTCGACATGCAAGTTTAATCTCTGTGTTCTGGGTGCTTGGCTCTCCAAATATCTTGGAGATTTAAACTTCTCATCAGTGTGCGGACTATATTTTATTCTTTCTTTGAGTTTTGGGTATTTCTGGGCCTTACTTTTGGTTTCTCGGGGTTGTGGAATCTATCTGCTGGGGTTTAGGGTGCTAAGTTGAAGTCTCCCCCAATTACAAGGGGTTGGGAAGAGAACTGAATAATCTTTCCTTGTAAGTCCCTCCAGAAAGCCTGCTTCTGCGTTTGAGGTCTGTATACCCCTATCAGTGTCAATGAAAAGCCCTGTACCTCTAGCTGTATCATGAGGTATCTCCCGTTTGGGTCTATGAGTGATTTGGAGATTGTATGCATTAAGGTTTTCCTAAAGAGTATTGCAACTCCCCTGGCTCTACTCTGCTCAAACGGTGTGTAGATCACCTCCCCAACCCAGCCCTGTTTTAGTTTTAGATGTTCTACTCTAGAGAGGTATGTCTCCTCTAAAATGGCTATGTCTGTTTTTTTTCACATTTTTTATATCATGAAATAGACCTTAGTTTCTGTGGTGATGTTATACCCCCTACATTACAACTCACCAATTGTAAATCACTAGCCATTGTCCCATAGTGTGAAGAGTGTAAGATATTGTGGTCTGTACTTCACCTGAGGTAGTGGAAGGTTATGTTGCTGTTGAGTGCATTTTCCCACCGGTTCTGGGTGGTTTCTAAGAACTAGATCTGAGGAACACCATCTTCTTCTGTGACCTCGGGGAAAGAGGAGAGGCACCTGAGACTTGAACAAGATAGCATACCTTAACAATACAATGACATGAAAATAAAACACAACACAATTTAAAACATTTTGAAAATACTGTCTATAACTTCCGACCAAATGGGCCTTCCTCCTCTGTCCTGACCCACCTATCTCTACATAACTCTGTACCAGACCTCCACCTGAACTCCTGTGAGGGTTCCTGTTAAAACTAGTTAAGTAGGGTCGCTGCAAGGCTAAGTGATCCTAATAACAATTACTTTAGTATCTCCAACCTACGTGGCATGGTCCAAGCTTTTATGGATGGATATATTTCTAAATATGTGAGGTGATTTAGGGAGATCCCTCGAACATTCATCATCAGCTACTGACTTATCTGAGTATGTTTCCTTTTCTTACATTTGCATCCAGTGCATAAGATACCCTGTATCTCCAACTAAGCGTAAAGAAGGCATCTTCCTATGGCCAACCTGATGAGGTCAATGGAATCAGCCTGGTGGTCTCACATCTAGACTTCCTCAATCCTCATTACTTAAATAGTATTCCCCCTCCCTCACATCTTGACAAAAGGAGATTATTCCCACAATCAGTTATGTAATTAAACAGCAGGTGTACTTTTTAATGGGTAGTGGCTCTCAATTAATTTTCCTTATCAGTTTCTTGCTGTCTCAGAAATTTTTGAAGTTGCTTAGGATCATCAAAAAATCTTGTGCCTTGCTTGGTTTGGAGTTTAAAGTTTTGCTGGGAATAGCAATGACACTGAGCATCCTGATTCTAGTAGTCACTTACAGTACGGCGATAATTCTCTATGCCTCCTAGAGATCTCTGCTGAATAGTCCTGGAATATTAGGATCCTCTAACCTTCATATAGTAGAGGTGAATGTTGACGGTATGCTCTGAGGAGCAGGATCTTATCTTTAAAGTTGAGGTATCTGATCATGACTTGTCTTGGTCCCCTTGTATTTCGTTGGTCCTGACTTTTGTTGCCCACTCTATGGGCCCTTTCAGCTACATACAGGATTTCTTCTGGATTTAACTTTAGTAGTGTAGGCAGGGTGTGCTTCATAAAAAAACAACAGGTCCGAGCTGGGGACACTTTCTGGCAGTCCAACAATGCGCAAGTTTTTGCGCCTAGATCGGTTCTCTAAGTCGTCTATCTTGTCAACCAGTAACTTATTTTGAACCTCCAGACGTGACCTTTGTTGAAGTTTCCCTTTGCCTGATTTCTTCATCGCTCACTCTTTGTTCTATGTGCTGAAGCCTGGATGAGAAGCTTTTAAACTCTGATGAGAGAGAATCTATGCCGGTCTGGAGCTGCTCCATTTTTGGTAGGAAGAGTGCCGAAATCTGTGTAACAATTGGGTTGAACTCTTATATGTGTGTTTCAGTGGTTTCCACAGATATGTTTACTGCAGCTTGTATTTCTGCTGTTTGTTTTGTCTTTCGTTCTTGGTTTTTCTGCCTATTAGCCATATTGCCAGTGGTCTTGGCAAAGTTAGAATAATATTTCTGCATACACTTATTTGGGTGTGTTGTCTGTATCCCTCAACTGTGTCCAGGCAGGCTTATAGCAGAGTATCTCTAAGGGAATGAGCAGTTAGACAACGCTCCAACAAGAAGAGCAGTTCACCTTTTATTGTGTCTAGGGAGAGTTAGGGAGGAGATGCTAGAAAGATGTGCTGGAAGTCTGGTACATATTTTTTTTTTACCTACTCATTGAAAATGGGGGTTTAGCTATCGTTATGCACCCAGGAAGGGCAGCCAGAGAGATCAAGGACATCTCCCCAAATGCTAAGCATTCTCTTGTTTCACAGGTTGCTCCACTACGGTGGTATTCTCAGCAAGTGATGTGCTTCCTTTATCTCCTTTCCCCAGCTAGTATATAGAGTGTCTGGTTAAGCCAGGAAGAGCTTTAAGTAAACTGCAGGTTCTAGGCCCAGTCGCTTCCCCCTCCTCTCCCCAGGTGCTAGATTTCATGCACTTTAATAAAAAATTGGTTCCACAGTCTTTCGAGTTATACCTCCCTGCCTGTACTATTAGATGGTCCTTAGCTGTACTGCAGAGTATCTCTCTCATAGAGTTCCCAGAGTAAATATGTGTCCAGTCTCAGTGCAGGGTTAAAAGATAAACTTGGGGCTGTTTGAGGGTCTGTCCCACTCAATGATTATGTGGTGTAGGCAGTTAGAAGTTGACACGTGGGGGGAGAGGTGTAACGTGGTCGATAGTTAGAGGAAAGAGTTAGACTGAATAAAACCTGTCCATCTGTTCACTTAGCTCCGTTGTGTGCTGCTTAGCGATCTGTCTCCATTCCTGCTTTATTCGACCCTCCTTGCAGCCTGCTCTGTTAGTCTCGCAGAGGGATGAGATTACTTCCCAGAGCTTGCTGCCTCCTCAAAATGGTGCAGCCTTTTCGTGCCCTTCTCTTTGCCATTTTTTTTTCCTTCTGTGGCTAGGGCAATGAAATGACCCTCCACATTTAAGTCCTGCAAGATTTTGCTGCTTTGGCCTTAATGATGGCAACAAGCTTGCAAGGAAAAGCTGTTAGAGCTTTATTCTGGGCTTTTTCGATGGAAGTATTGCAGCTTTCAACGGAGCTCCACCTCCCATCAATCCCAAATAAATAGATTTTAAGTTACCTTGCTTTACAGGCATCTTAAGGATGCATTACGTTAAAAAAAAAGAGAGAATGTAATTTCAAATACAACAGTGCAAAAATTCAAGCAGCTTGGCTTTGTTTGAAGGCTTGGGACCATCTATCTTCCTCTTGGTCTCATTCCAAATGTTTTCCATGGGGTTCAAGTCTGGAGATTAGGCTGGCCATGACAGGGTCTTGATCTGTTGGTCCTCCATCCACACCTTCATTGACCTGGCTTTGTGGCATGGAGCATTGTCCAGTTGGGAAAAACAATCTTCAGAGAGGGAACATTGTCAGAGCAGAAGGAAGCAACTTTTATTCCAGGATAAACTTGTACGTGGCTTGATTCAAGCATCTTTCACAAAGAGAAAACTGCCAGATTCCATGCCATCTTCTCTGATGAGCCCAATTTTCAGCTTTCTGCAACACCTGGTCTTCTAATCATTAGATGTAGACCTGGAGAGGCTCACAAGCACAGTGTCTTACACCCACTATGAAATTTGGTGGAGGATCAGTAAAGATCTTGGAAATCAGGAAGATGTATCATTGTGAAAGCCGCATGAATAACTTGCTTATTGCGTCCCTGCTATCATTAGCGCACCAATTGTAATCTGGCGCTATAAATGAAAGAAAATGCTTCTTAACATCTAATTAAGCTTCCCAGTATGAAATTTAAACCTAATATACTGTAGAAAATGTTAATTCTGAAGATTTCAATATTTCCTTTTTTACTGATATAAATTTTTAATAAATATAAACTTTTTATATAAGTTTGCAGACATTATATGCATGCATGTCCTAAATATACTAAAAAATTAATTAGATCAATAAAATCTTTAAAATATGTTCAACTTTCTGCTGAGACAAATTAAATCTGCTCAACAAACTAATGTTTTTTTAATTTGTTGAGCCCATTGCTTAAAGGATTACTTTCTGTTATAATTTTTAAGCCAAACAACTAACATATTAAAGTTAATAAACATTAATTAAAACCTACTGACCTATATTTTCTCCAAAACGAAGTTTCATAACGTTATAAAAGTTATATCTTTTATTCCCCGATGATGTCACGTTATCCTGCCCACTATTTTCAGCACTGCGTGTTTAAAATACTTAAACCAATTAAATTGTGTTTAAAGCGCCATTTTGAAACCTAGGTATTGTAAACGGATTGGTACAGAGCAAAGGATACCCATGGAGTGGGTTTGGAAAACAATTAAATTTGCAGACAAGATTTCTGATATACGGTAGAGATATGTTAATGAAATGCTATTGATAAAAAGCGTATTTGGGGTAGTTAGTTAGTAACAGGCATAGAAAATATTTACTTACAGTGGCCCTTTAAGTATAATGCATAACATTCAAAGTATCTTTTTAATACTTTAAAGAAAGTGACTCCAGTGAGTACATTTTTCATTTCAACTCTTTTTTTAAACTGGAGCAGTTTAACTTTTCATAATTATGACAAAAGTAGAAAATCTAAAACTTATCGGTTTACATTTTCTGTTAAGTATTTAGGAACAAATTACATAAGTTTAATAATTTATGAGTATTCTGTCAGAGGCCAAAGTCATTTTTTTAAATATATAAAGTAATTGTTAGTTGTAAGTCTTTAACTGTGGAACCAATGTTTTTGTTGTCTTAAAATGTGTGTATTTCTGCCAAGGTTTAAATGTAGAATGATCTTCTTTTCACTAATTATTATTTAAAAGTAGCAGCTAATATCTAAGGTCCCATGTACTAAGGGCTCCATTTATCCAGCTGCAAGAGCAGCTTTGGAGCCTGTGCTTAAGTAGCTGTGGTCTTAAGACAGCTCCTACTTAACCTCACTGCCACCTAAAATGTGGTGGATTGAAATCATCCTTATCAGATCCGATTGAGATGATTGACGCTCTCCACTGGTGCGCAATATGCCAGGTGGATGAGGTTCATGACAGCGACCCTTGTCTGACAGCCTTTTAATAAATTGAGCTCTTAATATTTGCCTGGGAACCTATCTGACCATCTTCACAGCAGGGGTGACTGTACACCTGGTAACCAGATGTATCATTACACACACATTTTCATGTGTAATGCCACCCCCTTTTTGTGCAATCAATTGTGCAAGAGAAAGGCCTGTCAATCACCCTGAATGAACATGTTTGTAGTGATTTTATCTACCAACTCAGAGGTGGCAGAGCAGGTAAGAACCAGCGGCTAAGTACATTAAAGGGGCAGTCAACACCAGAAATATTGTTGTTTAAAAAGATAGATACTCCCTTTATTACCCATTCCCCAGTTTTTCATAACCAACACAGTTATAATAATACACTTTTTATCTCTGTGATTACCTTGTATCTAAGCCTATGCAAACTGCCCCTTATTTCGGTTATTTTGACAGACTTGCCTTTTAGCCAATTGGTGCTCACTCCTAGGTAAATTTACATGCGTGAGCTCAATGTTATCTATATGAAACAGATGAACTAATGCCCTCTAGTGGTGAAAAACTGTCAGAATTAGAGGCGGCCTTCAAGGTCTAAGAAATTAGCATATGAACCTCCTAGGTTTAGCTTTCAACTAAGAATACCAGGAGAACAAAGCAAAATTGGTGATAAAAGTAAATTAGAAAGTTGTTTAAAATTACAGCATTTGCCCTATATGAATCATGAAAGTTTTTTTTGGACTTGACTGTCCCTTTAATCTCTTAGAGTGATTGACTTAGTGCTAGTGTCTGTATTTACCTAACATCTAGTGCTCTACTTTCAAGATCAAAAGCAATGAACACCTAGCTAGGCTATTATACTGATCTATTGCTGCGTAAGCTACTGATCCATCATCAAAATCAATTCTTTAATTATGCACTTTTTTAAAATTAACTTTCTGATTTGTATTATCTTCTTAACTCTCTTTTGAACTAATTATCAGTTAATAACAAAAATATATCTCCCCTGTGTGTCTGGTTCTGGTAACTTTTCCTGCACCTCTTGCATTTCAAAAAAGCTTTTGTGTCAGGTACACAATTTCTAAACATCACAGCCTAAAATATATCCTTTTTATGGTTTCAAAAAATGAAGGGTAAGATGTGAACATGATGTAAAACCAAGTAAAATTAATAAAACCTATTACCTCATGTGGTGTCCTCCTGTTTCACTGAGGTTTCAGTTTGCACAGTAAGGCGCCTACTAAACGCAAAAGGTTTTCATGACAGAACTCCAAGATGTACATCACTACTGACCCATAAGCACAAGAAAAGTCGACTCCAATATGTTCAAAATCATATAAATAAGCCACAGAAGTTTTGGGATTCTGATCTGTGGAGCGTTGAAAGAAAACTGGAACTTTGTGGCCCGATGGATCAGCAGTATGTCTGGAGGAAGAAGAATAAAGTATACACTGAAAAGAACACTCTGCTTACAGTTAAGCATGGTGGTGACTTAGTGATGCTATGGGGCTGCATTGCATCCTCTGGCAGTGGAAACCTGCAGCATATGGAAGGCAAGATGGATTCTTTGAAGTATCAGGAAATCCTTGGAGAAAACGTCATGCTGTCGGTGAGGAAGCTAAAGCTTGGGCATCATTGGACTTTCCAACAGGACAATGATCCCAAGCATACCTCAAATTTCACCAAGGCTTGGTTGCAGAAGAAGTCCTGGAAGATCCTACAGTGGCCATCACAGTCAACTGACTTACACCCCATAGAAAATCTCTGGTGGGATTTGAAGAAGGCGGTTGCAGCATACAAGCCCAATAATATTACTGTAATGAAAGCGATAAGGAATGAGCTAAGATTCCTCAGGAACACTGCCAGAAGATGGTGTCTGGCTAACATCAAAAGGATGCTCTATTATGTACTAAAGATGCTTGCCATAAAGGGGTTGAAAATTTTTGAGACTTCAGAATTCATTAAAAGTTGCATTTTCAGTTATATTTGGGGAAATCACTTTAAACATTCATTGTGTTGAGCTATTTCAATTGCTTTTGTTTGATTATTATTTTTTTCAATGCAAACAGATAAAAGTCAGTACATTTTTACAACAAACCTGATTTGTAATGGGGGTTGAATACTTTTGATCACAACTGTAACTGTCAAGTGATCTTTAGTGATAATGATCACATGACAGCACCCTCTTGTTTTATTTTCTTTTGTTAGTAATGTGAATGAAAACGGATCCTTGTTTCTCTAAGCTTATGAAAAACATGCAGATATTTAAATAAATTGGAGAACTTTCTAAAGTTAAATATAGATTATATTTTATGAAAATCTATATGAGATGATGCACGAATTTTAGGTTTAGACATTTTTCATGAGTATTGGCAGTGGTAGGAACATGCATACACTTGGGTCAATTGTTGAATAAGTTGAATAAGAGAATATTACATATCATATTAACCATACCGACCAAAATACTAGAAATTTAACAACAACAATATATGCAATCTAGACAGATTAGAAACTAATATATCTGAATATAGATTTGGGCATGTATTTTAAAGTGGATATATTTATGATTGGTATATTCCTGGTCTGATAAATCAACCTCCATGTCAAAATAAGTTGTTGCACTTTTATTATATCAGAGTTAGTTTAAAATGTATCTAACAATTGTATAGTTAGATATTTTTTCAATACTAAATTTGTGTATAAAGTGCAAGATAGTTGAAAGTGACAAAAAATATAATCTAATTTTCAGTAACAAATTAAAAAAAAACATGGCATCCTAACAGTTATAAAACAATACTAGAGAATCGCATATAATGCTTAAATGTGTCAATAAAATAAAAAATATAACCTATATAATAAAATGCATTCAAATGAATAAAAATGAAATATGGATCCCTATATAAAGCAGGAAATTATGAATAAATAACAAAGTTTAAAGTCCAAATTGTGCATAACAATGCAAAAACAAAAAATAAGTCTAAAGAAGATTCCAGTGATGGGGGTTACTTAACCACTTCAATATAGTAAAAAATATGTCTGTCTTCTATAAGTGAATTGATCCAGTGATGTTTCAATAAGTAAACTGAAGTGAATACATATAAAAGATAAACTAATATAGTGCAATAATGCTATAAGGAAATCAAGGAATATAACATGAATGCTGCTTACCAAATTTAATTGTGCCATGCAGGGCTAAAAACAATCAATCAATCTTTCTGTACAAATTTGTAATATGACCCTAGGTAAGTCTCCCTAAGGGTGATGGTGGAAATCAGATGAGGACTTCTCGTCCAATGTGCTGGTATTTCAGGGACGGATTGACCTTCCTAGGGAGATCAGGCTAATAGACTTCAGAAAAAAATTTCTCTGTGAAAACAACAATTGTGAAAAAGTGGCTGCTCTTGGGTGTTAAATCGCCATAGAACAAGCTACTGAGCTATTGTTCATTCCTGAATAAGTGCTTATCTACCTGTACATATTTTTAATATGACCCTAGGAAAGTATCCTTAAGGCTGATGGGAGGAAATCAGATGTGAATTCCTTGCCCAATGTGCTTAGAGGAATATGGCTGCACCTCACTGATGAGGCCAAAAGAAGACCGAAATGATCTTCTAGGTATGTCATCTTACTTGTTTAGAGAAGGATTGCCGGTACTTACGGGCTGGACTGGCCTTTTTTTTACTTGCTTAACAGTTAACCAGAGCTCTGAAGTCGCAATATCCTGACGTGCGTTAAATTAAATTGCGCTTAAGCAAAAATGTTTAATTTCAGCTTGTAATACACGCGCTACTGCTGACACTTTATCCACCTTATTGTTTGGGAACAACAGCTAGCCCATTGACAATTAAATACAATGAATGTAAAAGACTAAAAACAAATTGAGCACATGGATAAAATAATTGCTATTAAATGAAAGTTTTGAAAGAAAGTCAATTTATTTTTATCCTGTATTTTATATATTTTTATTGATTTTAATACTACAGTGGATGTAAAAGTGAAATTGGACAGTTTAACTCTTATTGTCAGTCATAATAAGGTTGCTTATTAGTGTGTAGCAGAAAAAAAAAAACAGGCAATCTTTCTTAACACCTATAGAGTGTTTTTTTTTTTATCGCAATCATTATATCATTAATACTGAATTTTGGACTCTATCTATGATACAGCAAATCTTTTTTTAAACTTATGGGGATTTTGGAAGTTACGGTGATCTAACAGCAAATTAAATTTACCTTTCACTATGATTTTGAGACTAACCATTCTCTAAGACAGTGCTTCTCAAATATACAGCCCTTACAGGCCAGATTTTCCTTGATATCTTAACTAGAGCACAGGCAAAATAACCAGCTGATGGGTGAAATCAGTTTAAAAACAAAAGTTACTGATCAGCTGATTATTTTACCTGTGCTCTAGTTGATATCAAGATAATCTGGCCTGTTATGGGTACTTGAGGAGTGATGTTGAGACACGCTGTTCTAATACATCCATAGGCATGCATCCAGCAATGTTAGGAGTAGTGTTTCTTACACTCTTTGTACCTCTGAGGTGGTGAGAAGAAATCACTGAGAGCTCACTCACACTTGTGATTCACAGTCCCCTCTCTCACGCAATTGAAGGGGAGGGCATTAAACACTCATCAGAGTGTGTAATGATGCATACAGACCAGGGTACAAACAGATCCACTGCCCCTATGCAGGGAAGTCGTGTGGAAAACATCTCAAGTTGAGAAGGTTGTCTGCACACTATTTAATACACAGGGCCCTTAGTTTCAGGATAGGTAAAGAGTTATATCATCTATAGTATAGGTTCAAAACTTACTCAAGGCACAGATTAGCTATTAGTAGAAATAGTGCATAGAGGACAGCGCCAGGTACTTAGATATGTATACAGGCTCACTTCATGGGAGAACAATTGCCTAAAATAATTGTTCAGAACATATGTGACAAATAGAGAAGTGAAGGAGTACCTATGAACCAGGCTTAAAGGGCCATAATACCCAAATGTTTAAACACTTGAAAGTGATGCAGTATAGCTGTAAAAAGCTGACTAGAAAATATCTCCTGAACATCTCTATGTAAAAAAGAAAGATATTTTACCTCAAAAGTACCTCAGTAGCCACATCCCATTGTAAAGGATTTCTAAGCAGCATTTTAGTGTGTCTGTCCTGGGACATCTTATGGGATGAGCCTCGTGCACTCTCATATTATTTCCCTATTCAGCTTACTATGAAATCTCATGAGAGTTAAGTCAAATCTCATGAGATCACAGTGAGAGTTCATGACCTCAGCACTGCTGATGCTGATTGGCTGCTGTTCATTTCTTCATTTTTTTTTGTTTTGTTTTACCTGCAGCTAAGAGCAGCTGAGTATAACTTTTTACACAGAACTTACTCTGGGGAGCTGAGGAGATTGTGAGGTAAAATATCTTCCTTTTTTACATAGAGATGTTCAGGTGATATTTTCCAGTCAGCTTTTTACAGTTATACTGCATCCGTTTCAAGTGATTTAGCATATGAGTATTATGTCCCTTTAAGTATACTTCAGGCAATGGAGTAGTACAAGTGAGAAGAAGGGAGAAAAAAAATATATATGTGGTTAGAGTATAAGTGGTACACATGAAATAGTATGTAGCTAATGAGGCAGTATTGCAACAAATATTGCAATAAGTATGGCTGTGACTTATAGATAAAATGGCTTATAATGTAACTTAAAAGGCAGTGTTGCAACAAATATGGCAACAAATGTGGCTATGATAAGAGCAGGAAGTGAATATCGCTAATGGCTATGTGTATTAATTTATGGTATTCCCAATGTTAAAGGCCTCGTCGTAGGCTGAAACGCGTAGACATCCGTTGCAAATTGACATACCAGCCCGAGTAACTGTTTAATACGGTGAGCACATTTCTAACCTTAGTTTTTGTATTTTGATCTTTGTGTACAGTATTTTCTGCTCTTTCTTTACAGGTTCCAATACTACTTATCTCCCCTCGGATCGCCACACTTGGATATACTCTGGATCTCATTTTTATTTTTAATTTAATTTTTTTATTTTTCTCAACCGGACTAAGGACACCACATTTTTTGGCTATTATTGGATATTATCTAGGGACATTGTATTATCTTTTACTCTTTTGCACATTAGAACTTATCGATAGGACTATTTGCATTTTGATTTATTTTTTTGAGGATTCGCATATCAACTTATAATTTTGTAAGATTGGCCAATCATTGTTTATCCAAACGACTCACAGTCATTTTTGTATTAACAGTATAACTGTTTAAATTGTATCTGTATCTTGAAATATAAGTCACACTTACTAGTAAATCTGTTTAAATTGTATCTGTATCTTGAAATATAAGGTGCAATTAGGTCGGTTTTAATTCATTAACTATCCTTTTTTTTAATTACTAGTTTGTTTTCTGCTTTCTATGCAGGTTATATCCACGCTCTGATATTAAAACTCAGTCACTTAGAAAGTTTGTTTTCTGCTTGATATTAAAACTCAGTCACTCTTATTTCATCTTTTAGATGTTAAATCTCACTATATCTTAGGTTATTCCCATCCCTGTTTTTCACCGCACTCTTAGGTTTTCCCCTCCCTGTTTTTCACCGTACTCTTTCAACGCCAACAAAAGTTGTGTATAACATATGGAATACCATTAATTAAAGGGACAGTCTAGGCCAAAATAAACTTTCATGATTCAGATAGAGCATGTAATTTTAAACAATTTTCCAATTTACTTTTATCACCAATTTTGCTTTGTTCTCTTGGTATTCTTAGTTGAAAGCTTAACCTAGGAGGTTCATATGCTAATTTCTTAGATCTTGAAGCCCACCTCTTTCAGATTGCATTTTAACAGTTTTTCACTACTAGAGGGTGTTAGTTCACATATTTCATATAGATAACACTGTGCTCGTGCACGTGAAGTTATCTGGGAGCAGGCACTGATTGGCTAGACTGCAAGTCTGTCAAAAGAACTGAAAAAAGGGGCAGTTTTCAGAGGCTTAGATACAAGATAATCACAGAGGTTGAAAGTATATTAATATAACTGTGTTGGTTATGCAAAACTGGGAAGTGGGTAATAAAGGGATTATCTATTTTTTTAAACAAAAAAAATTCTGGTGTAGACTGTCCCTTTAATACACATAGCCATTAGCGATATTCACTTCCTGCTCTTATCTTGTATCATAGCCACATTTGTTACCATATTTGTTGCAACACTGCCTTATAAGTTACATTATAAGCAATTTTATCTATAAGTCACAGCCATACTTATTGCAATATTTGTTGCAATACTGCCTCATTAGCTACATACTATTTCATGTGTACCACTTATACTCTATCCACATATATATTTTTTTCTCCCCTCTTCTCCCTTGTACTACCCCCTCCCTGAAGTATACTTAAGCCTGGTTCATAGGCGCTCCTTCACTTCTCTATTTGTCACAGATTAGCTATTATACAGCTAGATTACAAGTTTTGCGTTATGAGTGAAAAAGCAGCGTTATCCTTCATAACGCTGCTTTTTCCCTAACGCTGCTATTACAAGTCTTGTAGGTATAGGTGTGCCGCACACCTTTTTGGCCGTCACGCAACGTTAGTACCGCACTTTTAAAAAAAGTCCTTTTTCAATGGGACTCCCATAGTGTCGGTATTACGAGTTTGCCTGTGAGGCCAAAAAGTGAGTGGTACACCATATACTGACTAGATTCGTACCGCCATCTAAAATCAGTAGTTATGAGTTTTACGTTACAAATCTGTAACATAAAACTCATAACTAAACTGCTACAAAGTACACTAAACACCCATAAACTACCTATTAACCCCTAAACTGAGGACCTCCCACATCGCAAACACTAAAATACAATTATTAACCCCTAATCTGCCACTCCAGACATCGCCGCCATTAAAAAAATGATTAACCCCTATCCCGCCGCTCCCCGAAATCGTCGCCACTATAATAAATCTATTAACCCCTAAACCGCTGCCCTCCCACTTCGCAAACACTAAAATAAAATAATAAACCCCTAATCTGCCGTCCGCCCACACCGCCGCTATAATAAACCTATTAACCACTAAACCGCAAGCCCCCCACAACGAAATATACTAAAACAAATTATTAACCCCTAAACCTCTGACCTCCCACATCACTAACTCTACATAAATATATTAACCCCTAATCCTAACCCTAACATAACCCTAACCCTAAGTCTAACCCTAACCCTAAGTCTAACCCTAACCCTAACGTAACCCTAAGCCTAACACCCCCTAACTTAAATATGAAAGCTCAATCCTATTGGCTGATTGCAACAGCCAATAGTATTTTTTCCCCTTTAATTCCTATTGACTGATAGAAATCTTTCAACCAATAGGAATGTAAGGGACCCCATCTTTGATGACGTCACTTAAAGGGAACCTTCATTTTCTAGCGACGACTGTAAGATGAGGATGCTCCACGCCGGATTCTTGAAGATAGACCCGCTCCACGCCGGATGGATGAAGATAAAAGATGCCATCTGGATGAAGATAGAATATGCCGTCTGGATGAAGACTTCTTTCCGCTTGGATGAGGACTTCTCCGGGTGGATGAAGATCGAAGAAGCCGCATGGATGAAGACTTCTTGCCGCTTGGATGAGGACTTCGCCGGCTGGATGAGGATGGATATCCGGACTTCGATAACTGTAAGTGGAGCGTCGGGGGTTAGTGTTAATTTTTTTTAAGGTTTTTTTGGGTGTTTTTTTTTTAGGATAAGGTTTTGGGCAATGTTTAGCTTAGGTTTATTTAGATAGGTTTTTATTTGGGGGAGTTTGGTTGGGTAGGTGGTGGGTTTTACTGTTGGGCGGTGTTTGCATTTTTTTTACATGTCAAAGCAGCGCTTGATTTCGGTGCGGTATGGAGCGCAACACAACCATATTGCCCACTCAAGCATGGTTTTTTAAAACCTATAAAAGCAGCGCTTTAGGGAGGTGAAATGACGCAGAAAATGTTGCTGTTGTTAATTTCCCTATAGCGCTAAAAACTCGTAATCTAGCTGGTAGTCTCTTACTGGACTGTCCTAAGCTTATAAAAATACTCACTACCCATGTAGCATAAATATTTGTCTTGATAGTTTATAGTTCTATGTTTTGTTGCACATGGCTTAAGACCATTTTGTTTATTTTGTAAAATAAAAAATATACAAGGAAATTAAATTAAAACTTATTGTAGTAAAATAGTTTAGTTTCTTATCCTATATATTAAAGAAATGCTAATAGCTTTTACTAGCAGCTTTTGTGCTAATATGTTGCATACTTGAAACTGAAATGAGTTTGTGTCCATTTGATTTTTTGAGCTTTATGTCCCTTTAATGTCTAACTCACTGTTTCTGGTGCTATTCTACTCTGTGTAACTGTCTTTTAGTATGTGACTGTAGGCTATTATATATTTTTTGTATGTACTGTGATGATATTTTTAATATTCTGTCAGTTACTTTGTGATGTTCAGGACTTCTCAATACATTTAGAAATTTATAATTCTTCAGTCTTCAGATACCTCCCATTGCCTTCAATCTGCTAATGACTTTCTTCTCTCCTCCTCTCTTGTTACCTCCTCAGATTCTTGTCTACAAAATTTCTATAGAATGGCTTTTATTTTGTTGAACTCTCTGCCTTGTTCCACAAGACTCTCCTCTAGTTTTCAAAGTTTCAAGCACTCCTTAAAGACTCTACTGTTTACTGATGCATACAATACACACTAACATTTTCTTACTTCAGTTCCTCTCTTCCTTTTGTCATCCCCTTGAATACCTTTAGCATGTAAAGCCTATGGGCCCAGCTGGTTAGTAGATCACCTTCATTAGAGCTGATTTACAACAATGCAACTCTTGGTGTTGCCATCTACCCATTTGACTCCCATAAATGCTATGTTTGCATATTATAGCTAAGTTTATAGCACTGCAGAATTTGTTGGTGCCCTACAAGTTACTGATAATAATAATAATATTTTTACTGTTCCTTGTACAAAGTCTTTGCTTGGTCTGTGCTTTGTTACAGAGCATATATGTAATCATGTAGTTATTATGATTAACATTTTTTTTTAACTTAAATATGTATTGGAGCAAAAAAAAAAATAGTAATTATTATATTTGATAGTAGAAAATTGTACATTATTTTTGAAATTATAAGGGATTGCCATAGAGTATTGAAAATTACTTAAGGGAAATTACAAAGGCCTGTAGCACTCTGGTGTTGGTTCTCTGGTGTTGGTTTGTATGAAAGCATGCATTGTGTGGCTGCTTGGTTAGTAACCCTGGAGGGGAGAGACTTTGACGTGGTCCTAGGCTTAAACCATTGGGTGTCAAATTTGTGCTTTTAAATATTAATGTGTGCTTGCTAGTTGGTTCCATGTTTTCTATGTGTTGTGTTAATGATTTTTGTAAGTTTCCCTTTGGGCCTGTCACCCAGGATGCTCAGGGGTCGCTGGTAACTGTGCAGCTGTCTATAAGTATTCAGGGCTGTGTGGTTTACAGTGACTTGTGATGTATGCCCTGTCCAGGCTGAGAGTATGGTCCACTTCCAGTTTTGCTTCATGCTCCACAGAATAAAATCCAAATATTTCTGTCACTTATTTATATTATTGAAGTAAATTTTTCTTGTGCTTTTGGGTCAGTAGTGGTGAATGTTTTGGAGTTCCGGCATTGGGACCTTCTGCATTTAGCATGTGCCCTACTGTGCAAAATGAAACATCAGTGCCTGTTGCCACTAAGTCTTGCTGCAGGTTTTTTGCAGTCACTTGAGGGTTTTTCTCAACCTGCCGTCTCAGAAATCTGGAAGCAGCTGTTGAAAGCTTGCTTTTTCTGCCCCGTCTGGGTAGTGTAACCACTGTTCCTTTAACTTGGAACTCGCAAACTATGCTTCCAATGATGTCTCTAGGAACGTTCAGTGCCTTCATTATCTTTTTGTATTCTGTTCCTTGTTTGTGAAGGGCAATGATCTCTTCTCTTAACTTTTTTGACCATTCTTTTGACTTAGCCATATTTCTAACATGCAGTCAAACATGACACTCAACAAGCCACTAGACAGTTCAGGTATGTAATGTGTTCTAGCTCATGCACACCTAGTACAACTAATGAAGCCCTTAATTAGTTTCATCAGATGTGCTTGAGACAACACCTGTTGTAAGGGATTCTATTCAGGGGGTTGAATAATGTTGAGACTTCAGAATTCATTAAAAGTTGCATATTCATTTGAATTTGGGGAAACCACAATCATTTGATGTGTTGAGCTATTTAAAGTGCGTTTGTTTGATTTGTTCACTGCAAACAGCTAACAGTCTGTACATTTTGACGATAAACCTGATTTGCAACAGGGGATGAATAATTTTGATTACAACTGTGTATATATATATAGATATAGATATAGATAGATAGATAGATAGATAGATAGATAGATAGATTCATAATATATATATATATATATATATATATATATATATATATATATATATATATATATATATATATATATATATATATATTCTATTACTTGCTGCCTCTCTGTCATCATGTTCTATTATCCAATGTATTACTTCACCTTGTCAACATATAATAGGAAACAGAAAATGTAAGCAAGAAGCAGTTCATTATTTGGATACAAAAATTCTAACATAAATTATCTAAAAACAATAATAATGTAAAGATAGCATCAGTTACAGAAGTTACACAAAAGTTCAAATAACATTTTATTCACTCTTTTAAAAAAATATCTACACTTTGAAGCATACAGCTATGTAGTCTTCAGTCATTATAAATTAAAGTAGAACATTCTAGATCACTTTAAATTAAAATGATTAAAAAAACATAACAAGCAGATTAATTTTTCATGATTTGAGCTCCAACAGTCTCAATTATTAAACAGTGCAAAATCTAGGGACTTTAAATATAAACAGCATGCAGGGGTTGATCCATGAATGCTTTTATCTGAAGCAAATGACTGCCTGCTTTTCAAATAAGCAAGAGAAAATAATTAATATACAGTTTAACTATTAGGAGAATGTTTTACATTGAAACTTACAACCATAGGTCTATTAGAGAGAGGAGTAATTTGTTGCAATGTAAGGTGTTCTGGATCTCTCTGGTAGCCTAAGTGTTAAAATACTAAATATATAAAGCCTACAATATGCTGTAAGCTTGATGGAAATAAAAATGGTTATATCATTAAATGAGACAATAGAAAACAACGCAAAATGCCAAGCTGTTGTGTTTTCTCTGATGAAACATATGCCAAGATTCATTATAATCTTTTATGTCAAAACATTATGTTAATAGTTATTAATGATCTGAACTAATAGAGTTTGACCAGAACATGATGCATAATTTATACCCACCTTACTAGGAGGTTCAGTTTTCCAGTTTAATGGAAGGCAACATGTATTTTAAATAAATTCAAACAAGGAAAAACATTAGTTGGTAATTAAAGTTGATGAGTTGCAAACAACTTAATTACAAGTACTTTTAAAATACATGTTACTACTTTGTTAATGCATTTTTCTTGAATCATAATGTTTGAGTTATGAGTAATAAGGACATGCTATGATTGGTTATAGTTGCTGTAACTCATAATATGTCATGATTGAAACAACTCAACGGGGCACTAGAATAGATGAACTTGTGCCAGAGTCTCGAATGTTCTCCACTCAGGAAAAATTTACTAAAATTATCTTTCTGTGCTAAGAAAACTTTTCAAAGAATTCTCTAACGGCAAATTTTACATTAAAGGGACAGTATAGTCAAAATTAAACTTTCATGATTCAGATAGAGCATGTAATTTTAAACAACTTTACAATTTACTTATATCATCAAATTTGCTTGGTTCTCTTGGTGTTCTTTGTTGAAGGCTAAACCCAGGTAGGCTCATATGCTAATTTCTAAGCTCTTGAACGCTATCTCTTATCTCAGTGCATTTTGACAGTTTTTCACAGCTAGACAGCGCTAGCGCATGTGTGCTGTATTGTTAACATTGTGCTCACTCCCGTGGAGTTATTTATGAGTCAGCACTGATTGGCTAAATGCAAGTCTGTGAAAAGAACTGAAATAAGGAGGCAGTTTGCAGAGGCTTAGATACAAGGTAATCACAGAGGTAAAAAGTGTATTAAAGGGCCAGTAAACATAGAAAATAATGTTATATAATTCTGCACATAGTGCAGAATTATATAACATTATATTAGTGCTAGCTTTATGTAACATAATATTGCAGCTGGAATTTCTATTAAAAAAAGAGTGTTTTCCAGACCCGCTCTCTGTACTCTACTGAGCGAGTCTGTTTTTTACACAGAGCGCATCTGGCCTGCTGTCTAGTCACAGCCTGGCCCGATCACGCCATTACACTCAGTGCAGCTCGCTCCCGCTGTCAGACAGAGTAGGAGCGAGCTGCACTGAGTGTAATGGCTAGATCGGGCCGGGCTGTGACTAGACAGCTGGCCAGATGCGCTCAGTGAAAAAAACAGACCCGCTCAGTAGAGCACAGAGAGCCGGTCTGGAAAACACTATTTCTATTGTAAGGAGTATCCAGTTCACGGATTCATCCTTTACTTGTGGTATATTCTCCTTCCCAACAGGAAGTGGCAAAGAGAGCACACAGCAGAGCTGTCGATATAGCTCCCCCTCTAGCTATATGGACAGACCGGCTCTCTGTGCTCTACTGAGCGGGTCTGTTTTTTTCACTGAGCGCATCTGGCCTGCTGTCTAGTCACAGCCCGGCCCAATCTAGCCATTACACTCAGTGAAGCTCGCTCCCGCTGTCAGACAGAGTAGGAGTGAGCTGCACTGAGTGTAATGGCGCTATCGGGCCGGGCTGTGACTAGACAGCTGGCCAGATGCGCTCAGTGAAAAAAACAGACCCACTCAGTAGGGCACAGAGAGCCGGTCTGGAAAACACTCTTTCTCTTGTAAGGTGAGAGAGCACACAGCAGAGCTGTCCATATAGCTCCCCCTCTAGCTCCACCCCCAGTCATTCTCTTTGCTGGCTCTAAGCAATCGGAAAGGGTAAAGTGAATGTGGTGTTAGAAATGTAGTTTTTATTTTCTACAAGCAAAAGTTTGTTATTTTAAATGGTACCGGTGTGTACTATTTACTCTCTAGCAGAAAGGAATGAAGAGTTCTGCAGGGAGGAAGATGATTTTAGCATGTTGTAACTAAAATCCACTGCTGTTCCCACATAGGACTGAGGAGTGCAAGAAAACTTCAGTTGGGGGGAACAGTTTGCAGATTAGGCTGCAATAAGGTATGTTCAGTCATTTATTTCTAGACAAGACTGTGATAATGCTAGAAGAGACTGATAATATCCCCACGAGGGAAGTGTAAGCTGTATTCAGAGACTAAGTATGGAATTGCAAGCTTACATAACAGGGCTAGTTTATGCTGGTTGACACTACTTAATGGCAAACGGTTTTTATTGAAAAATTTCGTTTTTGAGACACTTTGAAGGTTCCTTTGGGTTTCTTTCAGGGGTTATTACCCACATGGCTATTACTAAAACACTTGGGAGTGTTTCTTTAGGCCTCACAAGCATCGGAGTGAGGTGGGAGGGGCCTAATTTCGCGCCTCAGATGCGCAGTTATTTTGACTAGAAGTTCAGGCTGTTTCACATGGAGGGTCCTGCTGCAGTTTGAGGGCCTATAAGAAGCTTTTTCCCCACAAATCTGGTCCTAATGGTGCAGGTAGGGCCACAGCAGAGCTGTGGCAAGGTGCTGAACTTTATTTAACCGTTTTTTTTTACTACTGTCGATCCGGTTTGGGCATTAAGGGGTTAATCGTTTATATTGCTAGTGGTGCAATCTTACTAATGCTTTAGGTACATACTGTAAAAATTTAGAAAAGTTTGCTGCATTTTTTCACTGTTTTTGCAATATTGTGTGCCTTTTTTATTCCTTAAAGGCACAGTACCGTTTTTTTCAAAGTGTGTTTTTACTTGATTAAAGTGATTTCCAAGCCTGTTTATATTACTACTAGTCTGTTAAACATGTCTGACACCAAGGAAAGTCCTTGTTCAATGTGTTTAGAAGCCATGGTGGAACCCCCTCTCAGAATGTGTCCCACTTGTACTGATATGTCTATACACTTTAAAGAACATATTGTTGCACTTAAAAATGTGGCCCAAGATGTTAGCCCGTCAACCTCTCCCCAAGTGTCAGAACCAGTTACGCCCGCTCAAGTGACGCCTAGCACCTCTAGTGCGTCTAACTCTTTTACCTTGAAAGACTTGGCGGCAGTTATGGATAATACCCACTCAGTGTTCTTATCTAAACTGCCCGTGTTACCTGCAAAGCGTGATAGCTCTGTTTTAAGAACAGATAATGAGCATTCTGACGCTTTAGTAGCCGTATCCGATATACCCTCACAACACTCTAAAGTGGGGGTGAGGGATGTGCTGTCTGAGGGAGAAATTTCAGATTCAGGAAAGGTTTCTCCTCAGACAGATTCAGATACGTTGGCTTTTAAATTTAAACTAGAACACCTCCGCTTATTGCTCAGGGAGGTATTAGTTACTCTGGATGACTCCGACCCTATGGTGGTTCCATAGAAATTGTGTAAAATGGACAAGTACCTAGAAGTTCCTGTTTACACTGATGTGTTCCCGGTCCCTAAGAGGATTGCGGATATTGTTACTAGGGAGTGGGATAAACCAGGTATTCCCTTCGTTCCCCCTCCTGTTTTTAAGAAAATGTTCCCCATATCTAACCGCATACGGGACTCGTGGCAGACAGTCCCTAAGGTGGAGGGGGCTGTTTCTTCACTTGCTAAACGCACAACTATACCTATAAAAGACAGTTGTGCTTTCAAAGACCCTATGGATAAAAAATTAGAGGGTTTACTTAAGAAAATGTTTGTTCAACAAGATTTTCTTCTCCAATCTATTGCGTTCATTGTTCCTGTAACCACTGCAGCTGCTTTCTGGTTCGAGGCGCTGGAAGATGCGCTCCAGACGGAGACCTCATATGAGGACATTATGGACAGAATTAAGGCTCTTAAGATGGCTAATTCTTTTATCACAGATGCCGCTTTCCAAATAGCTAAGTTAGTGGCAAAAAATTCAGATTTCGCCATTTTGGCACACAGGGCGCTATGGCTAAAGTCCTGGACGGCCGATGTGTCGTCAAAATCCAAACTATTGAACATCCCTTTCAAAGGAAAGACCCTCTTTGGGCCTGAATTGAAAGAGATTATTTCAGAAATCACTGGGGGAAAAGGCCATGCTCTCCCCCAGGACAAGTCCTTCAAGACAAAGAATAAACAAAATCATTTTCGTTCCTTTTGGAAGTTCAGGAGTGGTCTCGCTTTATCCTCCCCTGCTGCAAAGCAAAAGGGTAACACTTCACAACCCAGGGCAGCCTGGAAACCTTACCAGAGCTGGAACAAGGGTAAACAGGCCAAGAAGCCTGCAGCTGCCTCCAAGACAGCATGATGGGGTAGCCCCAGATCCGGGACCAGATTTAGTAGGGGGCAGACTCTCTCTCTTCGCTCAGGCCTGGGCAAGAGATGTACACAATCCCTGGGCCTTAGAGATTGTATCTCAGGGATATCTTCTAGAATTCAAGGACTCCCCTCCAAGGGGAAGGTTCCACATTTCTCGTCTGTCTTCAGACCAGACAAAGAAAGAGGCGTTCTTACGCTGTGTAGAAGACCTACATACAATGGGAGTGATCCACCCAGTTCCTATTGCGGAACAAGGGCTGGGGTTTTACTCAAACCTGTTTGTGGTTCCAAAGAAAGAAGGAACTTTCAGTCCAATCCTGGATCTAAAAATTCTAAACAAATTCCTCAGAGTCCCATCATTCAAGATGGAGACCATTCGGACAATCTTACCAATGATCCAGGAGGGTCAATATATGACCACCGTGGATTTAAAGGATGCGTATCTGAACATTCCTATCCACAAAGATCATCACCAGTTTCTCGGGTTCGCTTTTCTGGACAAGCATTACCAGTTTGTGGCTCTTCCTTTCGGGTTGGCCACTGCTCGCAGAATTTTCACAAAGGTGCTAGGGTCCCTCCTGGTGGTTCTAAGACCGCGGGGCATAGCAGTGGTGCCTTATCTAGATGACGTCTTAATTCAGGCGTCTACTTTCCAAAGAGCCAAGTCTCACACGGAAATTGTATTGGCCTTTCTGAGGTCTCATGGGTGGAAGGGGAACATCAAAAAGAGTTCTCTCTCCCCCCTCACAAGAGTTTCCTTCCTAGGAACTCTAATAGACTCGGTAGAAATGAAAATATTTCTGACGGAGGTCAGAAAGTTAAAACTCTTAACCACTTGCCGAGCCCTTCATGCCATTCCTCGGCCATCTGTACCTCAGTGCATGGAGACAATCGGGCTAATGGTAGCGGCAATGGACATAGTCCCTTTTGCATGGATACACCTCAGACCACTGCAACTATGCATGCTCAAACAGTGGAATGGGGATTATGCAGATTTGTCTCCTCAAATACAGCTGGATCAGGGGACCAGAGATTCTCTTCTCTGGTGGTGGTCTCAGGATCACCTGTCTCAGGGAATGTGTTTCCGCAGACCAGAGTGTATCATTGTAAAGACCAACGCCAGTCTGTTGGGCTGGGGCGCAGTCTGGGACTCCCTGAAAGCTCAGGGTTTATGGTCTCGGGAAGAAGCTCTTCTCCCGATAAACATTCTGGAACTGAGGGCGATATTCAATGCTCTCCAGGCATGGCCTCAGCTTGCTGCAGCCAAATTCATCAGATTTCAGTCAGACAACATCACGACTGTAGCTTACGTCAATCATCAAGGGGGAACAAGGAGTTGCCTAGCAATGATGGAAGTAACCAAAATAATCAGGTGGGCGGAGGATCACTCCTGTCATCTCTCAGCTATTCACATCCCAGGAGTAGACAACTGGGAGGCGGATTTTCTAAGTTGTCAGACTTTTCACCTGGGGGAGTGGGAACTCCACCCGGAGGTATTTACCCAGCTGACTCAGCTATGGGGCACTCCAGAATTGGATCTGATGGCGCCCTGTCAGAACACCAAGCTTCCTCTTTATGGGTCCAGATCCCGGGATCCCCAGGCGGTGCTGATAGATGCTCTAGCAGCGCCTTGGTCCTTCACTCTGGCCTATGTTTTTCCACCGTTTCCTCTCCATCCTCGTCTGGTTGCCAGAATCAAGCAGGAGAGGGCTTCAGTGATTCTAATAGCGCCTGCGTGGCCACGCAGGACCTGGTATGCAGACCTAGTGGACATGTCATCTGTTCCACCATGGACACTACCAATGAGGCAGGACCTTCTAATACAAGGTCCTTTCTAACATCCAAATCTAATTTCTCTGCATCTGACTGCTTGGAGATTGAACGCCTAATTCTATCAAAGCGTGGTTTCTATGAGTCGGTTATTGATACCCTGATTCAGGTTAGAAAGCCTGTCACCAGGAAAATCTACCATAAGATTTGGCGAAAATATATTTTTTGGTGTGAATCCAAGGGTTACTCATGGAGTAAGATTAGGATTCCCAGGATATTGTCGTTTCTCCAAGAAGGATGGGAGAAAGGATTATCAGCTAGTTCCTTAAAAGGACAGATATCTGCTTTGTCTATTCTTTTACACAAACGTCTGGCAGAGGTACCAGACGTTCAAGCGTTTAGTCAGGCTTAGTCAGAATCAAGCCTGTTTATAGACCTGTGGCTCCGCCATGGAGTCTGAATTTAGTTCTTTCAGTTCTGCAAGGGGTTCCGTTTGAACCTTTACATTCCATAGATATTAAGCTTCTATCTTGGAAAGTTTTGTTTTTGGTAGCTATCTCTTCTGCTCGAAGAGTTTCAGAGTTATCTGCTTTACAGTGTGATTCACCTTACCTGGTGTTCCATGCAGATAAGGTAGTTTTGCGTACCAAACCCGGTTTTCTTCCTAAGGTTGTATCTAATAAGAATATTAACCAGGAAATTGTTGTTCCTTCTCTGTGTCCCAATCCTTCGTCGAAGAAGGAACGTCTGTTACACAATCTTGATGTGGTTCGTGCTTTAAAGTTCTATTTACAAGCAACTAAGGAATTCAGACAAACAACTTATTTGTTTGTTATCTATTCTGGTAAGAGGAGAGGTCAGAAGGCGACCGCTACCTCTCTTTCCTTTTGGCTGAAAAGCATCATCCGTTTGGCCTATGAGACTGCTGGCCAGCAGCCTCCTGAAACAATTACTGCTCATTCTACCAGAACAGTGGCTTCCACATGGGCTTTTAAAAATGAGGCTTCTGTTGAACAGATTTGTAAGGCAGCGACTTGGTCTTCGCTGCATACTTTTTCCAAATTTTACAAATTCAATACTTTTGCTTCTTCGGAGGCTATTTTTGGGAGAAGGGTTTTACAAGCAGTGGTGCCTTCCGTTTAAGGTACCTGTCTTGTTCCCTCCCTTCATCCGTGTCCTAAAGCTTTGGTATTGGTATCCCACAAGTAAAGGATGAATCCGTGGACTGGATACACCTTACAAGAGAAAACAGAATTTATGCTTACCTGATAAATTTATTTCTCTTGTGGTGTATCCAGTCCACGGCCCGCCCTGTCATTTTAAGACAGTTGGTTTTTATTTTTAAACTGCAGTCACCACGGCACCCTATGGTTTCTCCTTTTTCTTCCTAACCTTTGGTCGAATGACTGGAGGGTGGAGCTAGAGGGGTGTGCTCTCTTTGCCACTTCCTGTTGGGAAGGAGAATATCCCACAAGTAAAGGATGAATCCGTGGACTGGATACACCACAAGAGAAATAAATTTATCAGGTAAGCATAAATTCTGTTTTTTTTAATAAAAGTTCACCGGCAATATTAGGTTCTATAAAGCTAGCACTAATATAATGTTATATAATTCTGCACTATGTGCAGAATTATATAACATTGTTTTCTATGTTTATTGGCCCTTTAATATAACTGTGTTGTGAAACTGGGGAACAGGTAATAAATTGGTTATCTTTTTAAACAATAAAAATTCTTTAAGAGCTTGGCATCTTGCTAAAGGCTGTACCATATATTTCTGAATGAGATAGAGAAAGAGCAAAATATACACTACAATACTTTGCCTATTAAGAGCTAACTGTACTGGGAATGTTGCAGCTCTTTGTGTGCAACAGAAATAGCAGACATTGTGAGTTAAAAATAAACACATTTTACTTGAGAACAGTAGAATTTAATGTTGCACAAGACAAAAAAGTTGCATCAAAAATACATTTAACGGTACAGTTACACTCATATTAATACTGTCTAATATAGAGGATTAAATAAAAATATTGTTAACTAAAAACTAATAAGGAATCAAAGATATGAGGTCTCAGGTGTAAGAAAAAAAGGCAGGCAAAAAGGCTTTAACAAAGAGACACATACATACAGTGTCACTGTTTTTTGATCTAAAGAAAGGGACTTGAGTTCCCAGAAACGTCATCCATTAAAGCTGACTTTTTTGATTTAAACCCTGAGAGTGCAATATTTATTGGAACTATATATATAATCATATATATTCCCCTATGTGAAGAACATTGGAATGTGGAATATTCATATTTCATGTATTTATAGAAAAAGAGCAGGGCATTCATAGTACTGGAGAGATTTCTTTTAGAATCTCACAAGCCCAGAGAGCTTACACCTCGACAGTCACATCACAGTTGACTGATCTGTCTTCTGTCAATCATCCAGGAAAAAGCAAAGCAAATTCTGGGATGTCAACAACAATTGCCATAAAGAGGCCCATTTATCAAGCTACGAACATAGCTTGAGGGCTCAGACTCGCCAGAAACAGCAGTTATGAAGCAGCGGTCTAAAGACTGCTACGCCATAACCCTGTACGCCAGGCGGACAGGAATCACCACAATTCAACCCGATCAAGTACGATCGGGTTGATTGACACCCCCTGCTGGTGGCCGATTAGCCTCGAATCTGCAGGGGGTGGCATTGCACCAGCAGCTCTTGTGAGCTGCTGGTGTAATGCTGAATACGGAGAGCGTATTGCTCTCCGCATTCAGTGAGATCAAGTGCACTTTACAATGGAGCCAAGGATGCTTTAACAGGAAGAGAACAACAAAAACACAGTAGAAATGAAGTCCTGACCCAAAAGGTCAATTCCTGCAAATTTGGAAGAATCTACCAGATTGAATGGGTAGTATATTATCTGATATTACTATACAAATTTGTCATTCAAATGATTGTATTTAATGATTTACATGACAACAGCCTCTCTGGGGCTCCATGTACAAAGCAGTGAATACTCCTATGGAGAACACGTGGTGCTTTCTACAATGTAAGAAGCCCATGTATGAGTTGGCAGAGATAAATCTCCCTGAAAAGGGTGATTGACAGGTCCTGCTTGTGCTCAAGCAGGGGCCAGTGCTGCACAAGCAAATGCTTCTGTAATAGCACATATGGGCATCAGATGTACAGTCAAACAAAACAGCAGAAACAATATGTATGTTGTTTAATGTGCTACACTTTCAAAACAAACTTTTTGTTGCTGGAAACAATGTAGGTGGAAAATGTTCACATTTCAAGTAGTTGTGTTATCTGTAATTGTTATTAAAAAACCCCACAGACTTACCAAACAGTTTCACTCCTAATTACGCTACAAAAGTTTTCCATCACCTTGCTGTGGAACTACATCTTGCAATAGGGCAAATAGAGACTAGACAGTAGTTATGTGATAGTTATTCTTCATCGGGGCACTCTGCTACAACAATTAATATAACTATAGCATAAAGGGAACAATTCCACATTTTGTTTCTATTATTTCCCTAAGAACTGAATACATGACAAATTAAAAACTTGGGCATGATTTTTTGCAGTGGTACACGTTTTTTACATGGTTTCCACACACGCAAAAAGCTTTTATGTGGTTTTCATGAGAATAATTTTCCACGGGGTTCATTTAACATGACTTTTTGTCACATTTCTTTTTGAATAGACAAAACAATACTGTACATGTATAACTTGACCCATGTGGATTCATATTGTAGCAAAACACACATGCACTCATGTGAGCTATTGATTTGAATTCTTTCTCTCTTGTTTAATGTCACCCAAAAATTGTATTTAATTCACAATATTTAAATATTACTCAATTTAATGTACAATAACAAAAGTAATATTGCAAAATTAATATAGTTTGGCAAGTGCATGTTGTATAATAAACTTTACAATATGTAAATCAAGGCATTTTTTTTAAATATATACAAAAAGCTATTTATTGTTATATAATCTAAGCAAAGGTATTAGAATGAAGCATATAAAGGAACTGTAAGCCTATTACTGAAAGATTGTTTGGGAGTGTAATCCATTTTTCCTCTAGTGCATTGTCAAGTAAATTGCATTTCGGTTAACAAAAAAGATGATCGTAGATTAAAAATATAAAATGAATAAAATGAAATTACAGATTTATAATTTGCACAGTATAATACCTCAATATAATTAAATCTGCTTCTAAGTACTACATTGCTGAAGAAAATGTGATAATTAATCACCAGCCACCCATCCATAGTTCAAAACAAAACTAAATATATAAACACAAAATTGTACTTTAGGTCAAAATTGTCAAGATAGAGATTTTAATAATACATATACATATTATGGCTTTGTTAAAGGGAATTTAAAGTCAAAATTAATCTTTCATGATTCAGAGTATGTAATTTAAAAAAACAACTTTCTAATTCACTTTCATTATACAACTGTGCACAATTTTTTTTATGTACACTCTTTTTGAGGTTCTAGTTTCTACTGAGCATGTGCAAGACTTCAAAGTGTATACAAATTTGCATTTTATAATTGGCTGATGTCTGTCAAATGTTATCAGGGTAATCATACTATTTTGTGCGTAACAAGCAATTAGAAAATATCTTAAATAAGAAATGATTTCTGCTGAATTTAGTCGTATGGAAAGTGAATTGAGTTCTGGTGGACCCAGGAAAACTAACACAGACACTTATAATATGTAGAGGGGCATTTACATGTTTATGTAATGGAAATGGTTTCTGTTACAGAACATTTCCTGTCTTCTGGATGTTTCAACGCAACATGATAACAGTCTAAGGCCTCTAAATTGTTTGGAATTCCACCTATACAAAAAAGATCAATTTAACATCTTGCCATTCCATGGTCAGTGAGGGTGATGCACATAATGTTAAAAAAACACCATACACGGCATCTAATACAGTATTTTGATGCCTTTAGAAAGTTGTTGACTCATTCCTACAACTACACTGGATACAGATTGAAAAGATCCATTTGCAACATTAACACTAGTTTTAGGATACCCAGGATTGCTCATATTTGAAAGGTTCTTAATTATCCTGGATTTCAGTAAAAAGAGACAATAAGGATTAACAAGTTAGATAAAATTTCTCTTGGTCTGTAAGGCAGTAACACATCAAGCCCGTACTTAAATCAATATTCTGTATATGTAATTACTGTGACCATTACAAATAATTAGAAGTGTCAAGTGTGCACGTATTTTGAAACACGGACACACCCAATTGGCAGTCAAAGCTTAAGTAAATGAGGGCCTTTATAATGATTTTCTATTTTCAATTAAAATAGAAGTCTTTATAATTCAAATGGTACATATATTCAATAAGCTTGCTGAAATTAAATGATAATGAATGAATGCATTAAATATAAATATATATATATAGTGTCTGGTAAAACATTGAAATTGTAACAAAGTATTAAGAAAGTCAAATGCTCATGAGTAAGTTAAATTTAACACCTTTTACTGCGCTTTCTATTTTAAACATTTACATTCCAGAGTGTTTTATGTATTTCTTATTATTTTTTTTATTTTTTATATAACATTTTTAGAACATGAGCATTGACTAAAAAGATTACACATCGCCCAGGTGCAGGGATAATAATATTCTAACATTTGGTAAATAACATACATACAAATGTCATCTGCTAAAATAAGCTTTATCTGATTATTCCTCATCTGTAGCCTACTCTGCTCCAACACTCATTATAATCTAGTTGCAGATATATATTTGCAGTTCTGACCACACCATTGCAGTTTTCTATGTTATGTTTCAACAATCTGTTCTTTGCTTCCTGTTTCAGTGAATTGAAACGCCTGAGTTAACTTTCACGATAATAAAATCAGATAAAACAAAAGGAGTTGAACTTCTAGTGCAGCTGTTTTTTCTTTGCTTTGTCATCTTGCCATGGCAATTTTTGCAGTATAATATCAGCTAGCACCTGCAAAGTGTGTTCCTTACTTGCTGATTATGGAACAGCTTCCGTGTCTGGATTCTAAAATAAACACATAACATTCTGATGCGTTGTAAATAATTGTACATTTTCTGTGACATACAGTTTGCTTTTTGTGATGTTGTCTGGCTATTCAATAAAAAACATACATTTTAATATTTCACTATTCTTTTTCTTAACATGATTACATCACAAATAGTGCAAATTTGTATCCCCTCATCGCAATCTGCTTTAACTGCAAATATATTCAATATTCAGCACTGTTTAAAGAGACCTGGAGTGCATACCAGTTATTTACAAACAGCTCTTGTGTGTATTTAGTGTGTGTAATATTCACTACTGAATGGTGTTACTGGAAGTGGGAGGGCACTAGACAGAGTAAGTGAATCCAGCATTGACATCTCCGAGCATACTACTTCCTGGGCAATATAATAATGTAGCAGCAAAGGCAAACTTAGCATGAGTCAACTAGATAGTATCCAAGGGGCACAACACTTACCATGCCCATGCTTTTTGGAACTCCACACTTGGCCACTCAATATTTGATGGTATTATACTATTGCCCAGGAAGCAGCATGATTGCATATGTCATTGATTGTTGACTTTTTAGATGACATTTGACAACATTTTTTGCTGCTTTACAGTTAATTATGATCTAAATAAACCTGCCTCCTGACTTTAATTTTTTCGATCCTAGACCACAAACCATAGATATAGAATCTCAGGCACCTGAGGAGGGAGTCAGACTGGCAAGCATTTGGATTGTGTGTTTGTTGAGGTTTGAACAGAGTTTTGTTTGTGCCACACATAGGGCTAGATCAGCGCTAATTTGCACTCATTTTACAAGTTGAAAGTAAACGCAGGTTAGCGCGACTAAATACCTCACATTAAGGGTTAGGGTGAAATAAAAGGTTTCATCAAACACAACATAAATACATAAAAAACGTGTTGCACTCATATATAAACATTCTCAATCTTCTTGCTGAATACTCCTCCCTGATCTTTACAATATGGCCGCTGGTCAATTACATCCATATGACTGGTGATGATGCTGAATTATCATATAAAAGAGAAGTAGAATAACAATATATAAGAAGTGGGTAAAAGGAACCAGTAATAAAGGAGGGTCAATAGCGCAAGATAGAATGGTAAGATGTCCTGCCTAGTGGTCAAACTGAACTTACTTTACATGCTATTAATGTCATTTTATGATGTGCATCACCTTTAAAGGGCCATGATTCACAAATGTTGATGCACTTGAAAGTGAGATGCAGCATAGCTGTAAAAAGCTGACTAGAAAATATCACCTGAACATCTATATGTAAAAAAGGAAGATATTTACCTCAAAATGTCCCAACTATAAAGAGACTTTAAGCTAACCAACCGTAACACTTGTTTCAGGACTTGCAAGGGAGTGTGCATCTGGCATGTGCAGGCAAGAGTCATGTTATTTTCCTATTCAGTTTTAAGGGATACTAAACCTAATTGTTTTTCTTTCATAATTCAGATAGAGCATGCAATTCTAAGCAACTTTCTAATTTACTCCTATTGTCAATTGTTCTTCGTTCTCTTGCTATCTTTATTTGAAAGGCAGGAATGTAGAGCTTAGGATCTAGCCCATTTTAGGTTTAGCACTCTGGATAGTGCTTGCTTATTGGTGGCTACATGGTCCAGCTCCTAAGCTTTACTTTTTAAAAAAATTTAGATAGCAGGAAAAGAAAGAAAAAAATATAATAGGAGTAAATTAGAAAGTTGCTTAAAATTGCATACTGTATCTGAATCAGGAAAGAAAAAATGTGGGTTTAGTATCCCTTTAACCCCTTAACTACCATGGTACGTCCTACAAAAACGGTTGTTAATGACCAAGGAGGTACCCTGCACATCCTCAGTGTTTTCAAGCCGTGGAAGTGATCGTGATCGCATCCAGCTGCTTTCAGGGTATTGCACTGATGCTCTCTCTGCATCAGCCAGCAATGGTGCTGATTATTAGTGGCGTGGGAGGGATACGAGGGAGGTGGATGGGCGGCCCTTCGCTGGTCAGTTCTGGATCCTGTGTTCCTAAAGTGCGCACAAGGGGGTGAGGGCCTGCTACATTTACATTAAGGACAATGTATGGTAAGAAGGGCGAGGGAGGGGGAATAAATGTTGGGAAAGAGATCTGAGAGGGGGAGGGAGGTAGGGTATTGAGGGGGGCAGCTACACTACAGAATTTTTTATATAATAAAACAAGAAAAAAACAAGATGGCAGCAAATAGGTAGAGGGGAAGGGTTAGATAGCTGTTGGGGGGGGGGATCAAGGAAGTTGGGGGCTAAGGGGGGATCCAACACTGCAGAATAAATATAAAAAAATGCCTTTTATATTAGTACTGGAAGACTTTCTGCCAGTACTTAAGATGGTGATGACAATTGTGAGGTGGGGAGGGAAGAGAGCTGGTAGAGGGGGGTCAGGGAGGGATCAGGGGGTGGGATGTATCAGGTGGGAGGCTGATCTCTACACTAAAACTACAATTAACCTTACAAGCTATCTAATTAACCCCTTAACTGCTGGGCACAAGTGTGGTGCGCAGCGGCATTTAGCTGCCTTCTAATTACCAAAAAGCAATGCCAAAGCCATATATGTCTGTGATTTCTGAACAAAGGGGATCCCAGAGAAGCATTTACAACCATATGTGCCATAATTGCACAAGCTGTTTGTAAATAATTTCAGTGAGAAACCTAAAGTTAGTGGAAAAGTTAACAATTTTTTTTTATTTGATCGCATTTGGGGGTGAAATGGTGGCATGAAATTTACCAAAATAGGCCTTGATCAATACTTTGGGTTGTCTACTACACTACACTAAAGCTAAAATTAACCCTACAAGCTACCTAATTAACCCCTTCACTTCTGGGCATAGTGAAAAAGTTAACGATTATTGTTATTTGATCCCATTTGGCTGTGAAATGGTGGCATAAAATATACCAAAATAGGCCTAGATCAATACTTTGGGTTGTCTACTACACTACACTAAAAGCAAAAATTAACCCTACAAGCTACCTAATTAACCCCTTCACTGCTGTGCATAATACAAGTGTGATGTGCAGCGGCATTTAGCGGCCTTCTAATTACCAAAAAGCAATGCCAAAGCCATATATGTCTGCTATTTCTGAACAAAGGGGATCCCAGAGAAGCATTTACAACCATTTGTGCCATAATTGAACAAGCTATTTGTAAATAATTTCAGAAAGAAACCAAAAGTTTGTGAAAAAGTTAAAAAAAAAAATATTTGATCGCATTTGGCAGTGAAATGGTGGCATGAAATATACCAAAATGGGCCTAGATCAATACTTTGGGTTATGTACTTAAAAAATATATATACATGTGAAGAGTTATTCAGTGATTCCTGGCAGATATCAGTGTTACAATGTAACCATCACTAATTTTTTTTAATTTTTTTTTTTAAAATGGTTTGGAAATAGAAAAGTGCTACTTGTACTTATTGCCCTATAACTTGCAAAAACAAGCAAAGAACATGTAAACATTGGGTGTTTCTAAACTCAGGACAAAATTTTGAAACTATTTAGCATGGGTATTTTTTGGTGGTTGTAGATGTGTAACAGATTTTGGGGGTCAAAGTTAGAAAAAGTGTGTTTTTTTCAATTTTTTCATTTTATTTTATAAAAAAACTTATAGTAAATTATAAGATATGATAAAAATATTTTTTATCTATATCTTTAGAAAGTCCATTTAATGGTGAGAAAAATGGTATATAATATGTGTGGGTACAGTAAATGAGTAAGAGGAAAATTACAGCTAAACACAAACTGGTCCTTAACGGTAAGAAAATTGAAAAATGGTCTGGTCACTAAGGGGTTAATGATGTTTACTATGAACTCTCATAAGAATTCAGTGAAATCTCCTGATATCACAGCAAAGCAATGAATTACCTCAGCACTGCTGATGCTGATTTGCTATTTTTTTTTTTCCAACTTGCAGCTGGACAGTAGCTGAAGCATAACTGTTCACAGAGCACTTACTCTGGTGAGCTAAAGAAATTGTGAGGTAAAATATCTTTTTACATAGAGATGTTCAGGTGATATTTACCTGTAAGTTTTTACAGTTATGCTGCATCACATTCCAGTGATTTAACATATGAGTATTAAGTCCCTTTAACTTGCATGGTACATACATTATAAATAATTCCTGTACGACTCTTGCCCATTCCAAATGGCAGGTGTTTTTTTTGTTGTTTCATATGTTATTATTTATTGCCCTCCTTTGTGCATATTCCATTAAAATGAAATGATAACAAAACATAACAAAAAATTGTTTAAGAATATCATAAGCGTTTATTTATGAAGTAGAATTAGAATTGATTGTCATATTGCTAAATAGTGTAGTTACTTTTGAAGGATTGAAAAATATAATTTTATTTTTCGTAAGTGGGTATAATAAGATTGCACAAATGGAAGACCTATATCCTGTGCGCTCATTAAATAGTGATTGAGTTTATATACTTCAATTTCTTTATGAGCAATATAGACACATACAGAGTTTAAAAATACTTGTACTGAGAATAAGATTATACAGAAAATATAATAAAACTAATTTGAATCAAGTTAACTTTGAAGTTGCAGAGCAGATAGCAAACAGGCAGACTAGATTTGCCAAACGGTTCTTATCTGCTGTCAAATTCAGTGTTTCTGCTTTATTCTTTAGGGATTCTTTGACTAAAATCACATCTTAGCAGCTGGCTTTGTTAATTACTTTGCTTTAATACAGATATTTTGAATTATGCTCTTATGACATCGAATGGACAGCACAAAAATGTGCTCTATTGATGTCTAATGTACTTTTTTTGCTAGTTTAGTAGATTTCTTATATTTCTCTTATCACTAGAATTGTTTTCCCTGGTCTTGAGAAATGCAGATTTCAATATATTTTTTACCAATATAGGTCTAGATTACAAGTGGAGCACTAATTTATTGCTGCATCATAAATGGAGCCACTTATATCTTTGAGTCCTTATCACTTTTCTGTGATTTATTTTATTTTTTAAAAATTTTATTAGATGGTGTTATTCTGAGTGTAAGTGTACTTTGTAATGTATTTTTGATGCATTTTGTGAAACATTTTTGTTTTGCGAAAGTTAACCAGTGCTCTGAAGATGTGATAACCTGACGAGCATTAACTTGAATTGCACTCAACTTGTTTTTTTAACTTGTAATACCAACGGAAAACCCAATGCACGCAAACATCCGCAATATACCCCTTATCCGAATGGAGCTTGATACCCCTGTGGAAACAGTAGTTAAGAATCAGCGGTCTAAAGATCGCTGCTTCATAACTGGTCCACTGCCTCTGAGGCTGCGGTCTTCAATCCGCCGGATCCTATACGATCGGGCTGATTGACACCCCCTGCAAGGGGCCAATTGGCCGCAAATCTGCAGGGGGCGGCATTGCACAAGCAGTTCACTAGAACTGCTTGTGCAATGATAAATGCCGACACTGTATGCTGTCTGCATTTATCGATGTGCGGTGGACATGATACGCTACATGGGGGCCTATCTATCAAGCTCCGAATGGAGCTTGATGCCCCGTGTTTCTGTCGAGCCTGCAGGCTCGCTAGAAACAGCATTTATGAAGCAGCGGTCACAAAGACCACTGCTCCATAACCTGTCCGCCTGCTCTGAGCAAGCGGACAGACATCGCCAGAAATCAACCCGATCGAGTACGATCGGGTTGAATGACACCCCCCTGCTGGCGGCCCATTGGCCGCGAGTTTTCAGGGGGCGGCGTTGCACCAGTAGCTCTTGTGAGCTGCTGGTGCAATGCTGAATACAGCGAGTGTATTGCTCGCCATATTCAGCAAGGTCTGGCGGACCTGATCCACACTGTCGGATCAGGTCCGCCAGACCTTGATAAATAGGGGCCATGGTATCATGTCCGTCCGCACTTTAGTAAATCAGCCCCAATTTCTGGCCCTAAATAAGTAATAGAATGTAACTGTAAATTTATAAATCTAAATAACAAAACAAAACATACCTTTGTAAAAGTTTAGACTTGCTGTCCAGATAAAGATAAACTCCCTGAGAGCAGAAAAATACAAGGTAATAAGGCGCTGATGATTCAGGTAACAGCAGTAATAGTGCAAGGACAATAGTCAAATACAGAGCAAACAGCAAGTCACTATGCTAAGATAGAGAATATGAAAATTCAAATTCAGACAGTCCGGGATCAAGTTCTCACTGGGAAGAGCAGTTCAGAATCATTAAACAAATACAGAGTCCAGAAACGAGCTAAATACCAAGTCATTCCAAACCAAGAGGTTAATACAGAAGGTGACACAATATATATTCTGTGATTCAGACAGAGCATAACATTTTTAAAAAGATTCCAATGTACTTCTATTATCAAATGTGCTTCATTCCCATGGCATTCTTTGTTGAAGAGATATCTAGATAGGTGTCTGGAGCAACTACATGGCAGGAAATAGTGCTGGAAAATGGATAACATTCTTGCAATACTGCTGCCATATAGTGCTCCAGACCCGTGCACACTCCTGAACTTACATCCCTGCTTTTTAAAAAAAAGATACCAAGAGAATGAGGAACATTTGATAATACAAATAAATTAGAATGATATTTTAAAATGTATGCTCTATTTAAATAATGAAAGAAAAATAATGAGTTTCATGTGCCTTTAATACAGAAGCAAGGGGAAGCCAAAATCAAACTGGTATAGTCAAACAGCAAACAGCCAGAGGACACTCAATACACAAGCAGCATCATGCTGCAAACAGAGAGAAAATATAGACTAGTACTATAAAGGTCTAACTTATCTTCCTTAAAGGTACAGCATGCCATAGTGCAGCAAGGACATAAATCACTCTCTTAGACAAGTGTCTAATAGGACAGTATATATGTATAAATTGATTATATTAAGTAGATATTGTCATTCTAAAGCTCCCCACTAGGGTGTATAATTAGGTACATTTGTTAGAAATGTTTTTTTTTATTTAATTGGATCCCTTTAGTGGACATGCAACTTTCTGTATAGCACTGCTACATGCATGTTTTATCAGAGAGAGGCACTTATGAGCATTAAATAGATGTGATTTAATGTGTTATATGTGACATAATTAAGGTTTTTGGCTGAAATGTTGTCTTTTGTTGCTTTGGACACAATAAATTGCTTTACTTACAAAAGAGGAGTGCTGCTGTTTCTCTATTGCTGAAGGGAGATTTGTATGCCAGTAGTGATGTCGCGAATTGTTCGCCGGCAAATAGTTCCCAGCGAAGATAGCATGTTCGGGTCCGCCACAGCGGGCGAACATATGCGATGTTCGATCCGCCCCCTATTCGTCATCATTGAGTAATACTTTGACCCTGTACCTCACAGTCAGCAGGCACATTCCAGCCAATCAGCAGCAGACCCTCCCTCCCAGACCCTCCTACCTCCTGGACAGCATCCATTTTAGATTCATTTGGAAGCTGCATTGTTAGTGAGTGGAGGGACAGTGTAGCTGCTGCTGATTTAGTAGGGAAATCTATGGCTAGGCTAGTGTATTCAGTGTCCACTACAGTCCTGGACTCATCTGATCTCTGCTGTAAGGACAGCACCCCAAAAAGTCCTTTTTAGGGCTGCTTTTTTTTTTTTTCCTGTGTAATCTAATTGCAGTTGCCTGCCTGCCAGCGTGTGTGTCAGGCTCACAGAGTATACTGTGCCCACTTGCCCAGCGCCACCACTCATATCTGGTGTAACAGTAGTGTACATTTAAAAAAAACAACACTTTTTGACTGTGTTAAATAATAGCAGTCAGTTTACTTCACACGTGTGCGTTTAAGTGCCTGCCTGCCAGGGCACAGTGTCACCCCAGTGCAACTCATATCTGGTGTAACAGTAGTATAGATTTAAAAAAAAAACACTTTTTTGACTGTGTTAAATAATAGCAGTCAGTTTCCTTCACACGTGTGCGTTTAAGTGCCTGCCTGCCAGGGCACAGTGTCACCCCAGTGCAACTCATATTTGGTGTAACAGTAGTGTAGATTTAAAAAAAAAACACTTTTTTGACTGTGTTAAATAATAGCAGTCAGTTTCCTTCACACGTGTGTGTTTAAGTGTCTGCCTGCCAGGGCACAGTGTCACCCCAGTGCAACTCATATCTGGTGTAACAGTAGTGTAGATTTAAAAAACAAACAAACACTTTTTTGACTGTGTTAAATAATAGCAGTCAGTTTCCTTCACACGTGTGCATTTTAGTACCTGCCTGCCAGGGCACAGTGTCACCCCAGTGCAACTCATATCTGGTGTAACAGTAGTGTAGATTTAAAAAAACAACACTTTTTTGACTGTGTTAAATAATAGCAGTCAGTTTCCTTCACACGTGTGTGTTTCAGTGCCTGCCAGGGCACAGTGTCACCCCAGTGCAACTCATATCTGGTGTAACAGTAGTGTATATTTAAAAAAAAAAACATAATTTATGTAAGAACTTACCTGATAAATTCATTTCTTTCATATTAGCAAGAGTCCATGAGCTAGTGACGTATGGGATATACATTCCTACCAGGAGGGGCAAAGTTTCCCAAACCTTAAAATGCCTATAAATACACCCCTCACCACACCCACAATTCAGTTTAACGAATAGCCAAGAAGTGGGGTGATAAGAAAAAAGTGCGAAAGCATATAAAATAAGGAATTGGAATAATTGTGCTTTATACAAAAAAATCATAACCACCACAAAAAAGGGCGGGCCTCATGGAATCTTGCTAATATGAAAGAAATTAATTTATCAGGTAAGTTCTTACATAAATTATGTTTTCTTTCATGTAATTAGCAAGAGTCCATGAGCTAGTGACGTATGGGATAATGACTACCCAAGATGTGGATCTTTCCACACAAGAGTCACTAGAGAGGGAGGGATAAAATAAAGACAGCCAATTCCTGCTGAAAATAATCCACACCCAAAATAAAGTTTAATGAAAAACATAAGCAGATGATTCAAACTGAAACCGCTGCCTGAAGTACTTTTCTACCAAAAACTGCTTCAGAAGAAGAAAATACAACAAAAAGGTAGAATTTGGTAAAAGTATGCAAAGAGGACCAAGTTGCCGCTTTGCAAATCTGATCAACCGAAGCTTCATTCCTAAACGCCCAGGAAGTAGAAACTGACCTAGTAGAATGAGCTGTAATCCTATGAGGCGGAGTCTTACCCGACTCAACATAGGCAAGATGAATTAAAGATTTCAACCAAGATGCCAAAGAAATGGCAGAAGTTTTCTGGCCTTTCTAAAACCGGAAAAGATAACAAATAAACTAGAAGTCTTTCGGAAAGACTTAGTAGCTTCAACATAATATTTCAAAGCTCTAATAACATCCAAAGAATGCAACGATTTCTCCTTAGAATTCTTAGGATTAGGACATAATGAAGGAACCACAATGTCTCTACTAATGTTGTTGGAATTCACAACTTAGGTAAAAATTCAAAAGAAGTTCGCAACACCGCCTTATCCTGATGAAAAATCAGAAAAGGAGACTCACAAGAAAGAGCAGACAATTCAGAAACTCTTCTGGCAGAAGAGATGGCCAAAAGGAACAAAACTTTCCAAGAAAGTAATTTAATAACCAATGAATGCATAGGTTCAAATGGAGGAGCTTGAAGAGCCCCCAGAACCAAATTCAAACTCCAAGGAGGAGAAATTGACTTAATGACAGGCTTTATACGAACCAAAGTTTGTACAAAACAATGAATATCAGGAAGAATAGCAATCTTTCTGTGAAAAAGAACAGAAAGAGCAGAGATTTGACCTTCAAGGAACTTGCGGAAAAAACACTTATCTAAACCATCCTGAAGAAACTGTAATATTCTCGGTATTCTAAAAGAATGCCAAGAAAAATGATGAGAAAGACACCAAGAAATATAAGTCTTCCAGACTCTATAATATATCTCTCTGGATACAGATTTACGAGCCTGTAACATAGTATTAATCACAGAGTCAGAGAAACCTCTTTGACCAAGAATCAAGCGTTCAATCTCCATACCTTTAAATATAAGGATTTCAGATCCTGATGGAAAAAAGGACCTTGAGACAAAAGGTCTGGTCTTAACGGAAGAGTCCACGGTTGGCAAGAGGCCATCCGGACAAGATCCGCATACCAAAACCTGTGAGGCCATGCCGGAGCTACCAGCAGAACAAACGAGCATTCCTTCAGAATCTTGGAGATTACTCTTGGAAGAAGAACTAGAGGCGGAAAGATATAGGCAGGATGATACTTCCAAGGAAGTGATAATGCATCCACTGCCTCCGCCTGAGGATCCCGGGATCTGGACAGATACCTGGGAAGTTTCTTGTTTAGATGAGAAGCCATCAGATCTATTTCTGGAAGTTCCCACATGTGAACAATCTGAAGAAATACCTCTGGGTGAAGAGACCATTCGCCCGGATGCAACGTTTGGCGACTGAGATAATCCGCTTTCCAATTGTCCATACCTGGGATATGAACCGCAGAGATTAGACAGGAGCTGGATTCCGCCCAAACCAAAATTCGAGATACTTCTTTCATAGCCAGAGGACTGTGAGTCCCTCCTTGATGAATGATGTATGCCACAGTTGTGACATTGTCTATCTGAAAACAAATGAACAACTCTCTCTTCAGAAGAGGCCAAGACTGAAGAGCTCTGAAAATTGCACGGAGTTCCAAAATATTGATCGGAAATCTCACCTCCTGAGATTCCCAAACCCCTTGTGCCGTCAGATACCCCCACACAGCTCCCCAACCTGTAAGACTTGCATCTGTTGAGATTATAGTCCAGGTCGGAAGAACAAAGAAGCCCCCTGAACTAAACGATGGTGATCTGTCCACCATGTCAAAGAGTGTCGTAAAATCGGTTTAAAGATATTAATTGAGATATCTTTGAGTAATCCCTGCACCATTGGTTCAGCATACAGAGCTGAAGAGGTCACATGTGAAAACGAGCAAAGGAGATCGCATCTGATGCGGCAGTCCTAAGACCCAACATTTCCATGCATAAGGCTACCAAAGGGAATGATTATGACTGAAGGTTTTGACAAGCTGATATCAATGTTAAACTTCTCTTGTCTGACAAGGACAGAGTCATAGACACTGAATTTATCTAAAAACCTAAAAAGGTTACCCTTGTCTGAGGAATCAATGAACTGATTGGTAAATTGATCCTCCAACCATGAACTTGAAGAAACAACACAAGTCGATTCGTATGAGATTCTTCGAAAATGAGAAGACTGAGCAAGTACCAAGATATCGTCCAAATAAGGAAATACCAAAACCCTATTCTCTGATTACATAAAGAAGGGCACCGAGAACCTTTGAAAAAAATTCTTGGAACTGAGGCTAGGCCAAACGGTAGAGCCACAAAACTGGTAATGCTTGTCTAAAAAGAGAATCTCAGACACTAAAAGTGATCTGGATGAATCGGAATATGCAGATACACATCCTGTAAATCTATTGAAGACATATAATGCCCTTGCTAAACAAAAGGCAGGATAGTCCTACAGTAAACATCTTGAATGTTGGTATCCTAACATAACGATTCAATATTGATAGATCCGGAACTGGTCTGAAGGAATTGACCTTCTTTGGTACAATGAAGAGATAAAATAAAACCCCAGCCCCTGTTCCAGAACTGGAACTGGCATAAATACTCCAGCCAACTCTAGATCTGAGACACATTTCAGAAATGCTGAGCCTTTGCTGTGTTAACTGGGACACGGGAAAGAAAAGAATCTCTTAGCAGGAGGCCTTAACTTGAAGCCAATTCTGTACCTTTCTGAAACAATGTTTCTGAAACCAGAGATTAAGAACGGAATTGATCCAAATTTCTTTGAAGAAAATGTAATCTGCCCCATACAAGCTGAGCTGGAATAAGGGCCGCACCTTCATAGGTACTTAGGAGCTGGCTATAGGTTTCTATAAGGCTTGGATATATTCCAAACTGGAAATAGTTTCCAAACTGATACCGCTCCTGAGGATGAAGGATCAGGCTTTTGTTCCTTGTTGTGAGGAAAGGAACGAAAATGATTATTTACCCTGGAAAGAAAGGGAAAGCAAAGTTGACTTAGAAGACATGTCAGCATTCCAAGTTTAATCCATAAAGCTTTTCTAGCTAAAATAGCTAGAGACATATACCTGACATCAAAAGATGGTATCACCAATAAAATTATTAGCATGTTATAGAATAATAATAATGCTATAAAATTATGATCTGTTACTTGTTGCGCTAAAGCTTCTAACCAAAAAGTTGAAGCTGCAGCAACATCCGCTAAAAATATAGCAGGTCTAAGAAGATTACCTGAACATAAGTAAGCTTTTCTTAGAAAGGATTCAATTTTCCTATCTAAAGGATCCTTAAATGAAGTACTATCTGCCATAGGAATAGTAGTACATTAGCAGGAGTAGAGACAGCCCCATAACCTTAGGGATTTTTGTCCCAAAAAACTCTAATCTGTCAGATGGCACAGGATATAATTTGCTTAAACGTCTAGAAGGAGTAAATAAATTACCCAAATTATTCCATTCCCTGGAAATTACTTCAGAAATAGCATCAGGGAGATAAAACACTTCTGGAATAACTACAGGAGATTTAAAAACCTTATTTAAACGTTTACATTTAGTATCAAGAGGACCAGAATCCTCTATTTCTAATGCAAATAACACTTCTTTAAGTAAAGAACGAATAAATTCCATCTTGAACAAATACAAAGATTTATCAGCATCAACCTCTGAGACAGAAACCTCTGAACCAGAAGAACCATTATCAGTATCAGAATGATGATGTTCATTTAAAAATTCATCTGAAAAAAGAGAAGTTTTAAAAGACTTTTATGTATACTAGAAGGAGAAATAACAGACATAGCCTTCTTAATGGATTTAAAAAAATAAATAAAATCTCTTATGTTATCAGGAACACTCTGAAAATTAGATGTTGACGGAACAGCAACAGGTAATGTAACAGTACTAAAGGAAATTTTATCTGCATTAATAAGTTTGACATGACATGCAATACAAATAACAGCTGGAGAAACAGATACCAAAAGTTTATAGCAGATACACTTAGCTTGGTAGCTCCAGCACTGTGCAGTGATTTTCCTGAAGTATCTTCTGACTCAGTTGCAACGTGGAACATCTTGCAATATGTAAAAGAAAAAAACAACATATAAAGCAAAATTGATCAAATTCCTTAAATGACAGTTTCAGGAATGGGAAAAAAATGCCAGTGAACAAGCTTCTAGCAACCAGAAGCAATAAATAATGAGACTTAAATAATGTGGAGACAAAAATGACGCCCATATTTTTTAGCGCCAAAAAAGACGCCCACATTATTTGGCGCCTAAATGCTTTTGGCGCCAAAAATGACGCCACATCCGGAACGCCGACATTTTTGACGCAAAAAAACGTCAAAAAATGACGCAACTTCCGGCGACACGTATGATGCCGGAAACAGAAAAAAAAATTTTGCGCCAAAAAAGTCTGCGCCAAGAATGACGCAATAAAATGAAGCATTTTCTGCCCCCGCGAGCCTAACAGCCCACAGGGAAAAAGTCAAATTTTTTAAGGTAAGAAAAAAATGATTGAAACAAATGCATTTATCCCAAATATGAAACTGACTGTCTGAAAAATAAGGAATGTTGAACATTCTGAGTCAAGGCAAATAAATGTTTGAATACATATATTTAGAACTTTATAAATAAAGTGCCCAACCATAGCTTAGAGTGTCACAGAAAATAAGATTTACTTACCCCAGGACACTCATCTACATGTTTGTAGAAAGCCAAACCAGTACTGAAACGAGAATCAGCAGAGGTAATGGTATATATAAGAGTATATCGTCGATCTGAAAAGGGAGGTAAGAGATGAATCTCTACGACCGATAACAGAGAACCTATGAAATAGACCCCGTAGAAGGAGATCACTGCATTCAAATAGGCAATACTCTCCTCACATCCCTCTGACATTCACTGCACGCTGAGAGGAAAACCGGGCTCCAACTTGCTGCGGAGCGCATATCAACGTAGAATCTAGCACAAACTTACTTCACCACCTCCATCGGAGGCAAAGTTTGTAAAACTGAATTGTGGGTGTGGTGAGGGGTGTATTTATAGGCATTTTAAGGTTTGGGAAACTTTGCCCCTCCTGGTAGGAATGTATATCCCATACGTCACTAGCTCATGGACTCTTGCTAATTACATGAAAGAAAACACTTTTTTGACTGTGTTAAATAATAGCAGTCAGTTTCCTTCACACGTGTCCGTTTAAGTGCCTGCCTGCCAGGGCACAGTGTCACCCCAGTGCAACTCATATCTGGTTTAACAGTAGTGTAGATTTAAAAAAAACAACACTTTTTGACTGTGTTAAATAATAGCAGTCAGTTTCCTTCACACGTGTGCGTTTCAGTGCCTGCCTGCCAGGGCACAGTGTCACCCCAGTGCAACTCATATCTGGTGTAACAGTAGTGTACATACCTGATGTTTTAAAGCATGTTATTCCAAACAATTTAGGAATGTTAGGTGATGTATGCCCTTTAAGGATTAAAACCAGACTCTGCATCAATTATGTAATTTTCCATTGGAGTTTTGCCATGGATCCCCCTCCGGCATGCCACAGTCCAGGTGTTAGTACCCTTGAAACAACTTTTCCATCACTATTGTGGCCAGAAAGAGTCCCTGTGGGTTTTAAAATTCGCCTGCCTATTGAAGTCTATGGCGGTTCGCCCGGTTCGCCCGTTCGCGAACAGTTGTGGAAGTTCGCGTCCGCCATTCGCGAACGCAAAATTTTAGGTTCGCGACATCACTATATGCCAGTAATATATAAGCCAAGTAATGAGATTCAAAAGAGGCGATGGACATGACCACCAGCTTAGAAAAGTAAAAAAAATACTAGGAAAATCTTCATGAAATTTGTTTTCTAGAATTGTTCACTTCCATTTGTTCACCAAAATACTTTAATACCTTTGTCTTCAACAACTGATATTGAAATGAACATTCTAATGATAAAATTATTGTTGGGTTTCTTCAACAATATTGGTGAACTTAAAGGGACAGTAAACAGATTGTAGTATAAAATGTTTAATCATGCACATTAAAAACAAATAAGCAAACAAACATAAAATTTGTTGCAGCATTATTTATTTTGTGCTTTTTTCCTGTAACTAAAGTTTGGAAATTGTTGTTTCCAGTTCTCAGTCTGAAGTGTACACTAATGACTTCACAAGACTAACCCGGCTACATCCTTGTCCCTCATCGGTCTCAGCAGGTTTGATCAGATATGTGACTTCAAAACAATAAAACTTTTGCAAACAAAACAAAAGTGGAAATTCATGTCTACTCCAGTAACAAGTCTGGATTGGCTGCTCCAAATTATGCAAGTGGTAGGGGAATTTTGGCTATTGAACAGCAATTATAGCCTAGAAGGTGTTAATGCCTTAAAAAAAATTACACTCAACTAATGGGCCCCATTTATTAGGCAGAGACTGCAGGTTCAGGGTCACAGTGTTTCATGTCTGAAATGAGGTGATTGAGTCTGAAATGCTAAAGTGTGGGGGGGTGAAATTATCCCAATTCAAGGCTTGTTTCCATTGAGCCGTAATTCTGTTTGTGTGCACTCACAAAACGTTAAATAAGATGTCGGAAGCAATATCGTTCACCAACTGCTTCCAACGGCTTATTATAACTCAATTTTGGCAACCAGACTCCGGCTGCCGAAAACATTTATTGTGTCCCATGCAAAGTATCAGAAGCCGCTAATCTTTAAATTATACTCTGCTTCCAATGCCCGCGCAAAACGATAATACACTGGCGTAGGCTGCCGATACAGTATCAAAAATTACACCCAGCTCAACTAGGTGTAAAACAGGAAAAAGGTGCTATTTGAGACCTTTTTCCCATTGAAATGTAACCTGACACATCAAAACCCCTCTATCCGCCATCCCCCCACATCACAATTTATTATAAATCTATTAACCTCTAATCCGCCATGCCCCCACAATACAATCTAGCTATTTAAACTAGTAACCCCTAAACCACCATGCCCCCATATTGCAAATTATCTATTTAAACAATTAACCCCTAATCTGCCTTGCCCCCACAACACAATCTAGCTATTTAAACTATTAACCCCTAATCCGCAATGCCCCACAACGCAATCTAGCTATTTAAACTATTAACCCCTAATCCGCTATGCCCCCACAATGCAAATAACTAATCACTAAGCCCCCTAACCTAACACCCCCTAAATTAACCCATTTCGTAAATTAAAATAAACCTAAATTACAATTAAAATAATAAATCCTAAATTACAATTAAAATAAAAAACTAACATAATTATAAAAATAAAAAAAACTGTTTAAATTATTCTAAAATGACAAAAAATAAAAAAGTCTAACATTCCATAAAATAAGAAACCAAATTATCAAAAATAAAAAAATTAACCTAATCCCTATGAAAATAAAAAGCCCCCCAAAATAAAAACACCCCCAATCTAATACTAAACTACCAATAGCCCTTAAAAGGGCCTTTTGTAGGGCATTGTCCTAAATTAAACAGCTCTTTTACCTTAAAAAAAACTAAGTTCCCCCTAACAGTAAAAACCCCCACCCACCAAACCCCCTCAAAGTAAACTAACACTAAAAAATCCTAAACTACCCATTGCCCCTAAAGAGGTATTTGTATTGGCATTGCCCTTAAAAGGGCATTGAGCTATTTTACCGCCCATTATATCCCTAATCTAAAAAATAAAATAAAAATAAAGCCTAAGTCTAACCCCCAGATAGGTACTCACGGTTCCTGAAGTCCGGCGGTGCAGTCTTCTTCCATGCGGCGACCTCTTCTATCTTCATCCAAGACTGTGGAACTGAAGAACAGCGACCACGGAGCCGAGGAGCATGGAGGATCCTCTTCGTACGATCACCGCCGTACACTGAATATTAAATGCAGTTTACGCGTTTAAATATGGCGTACCTTGCATTCCTATTGGCTGATTTGATTCTTCAAATTCAAATCAGCCAATAGGATGAGAGCTACTGAAATCCTATTGGCTGATTTGAACAGCCAATAGGATCCCCACCCCTCTTTTGGGGGGGGGGGATTTGGTCAATCACCTTACTGCGCAAGCTAGATAAATTATGTTTATGTGTGACAAAATGACATGCCACGGGAAGATCTGATTCGCCATTCTTCAGTGCCTCCCTGATGGAGAATCTGTGGTTGGCCATCCTTTCTTTTAAAGTAGTTGTGGTTTTACCCACGTAAAAGAGGGAACATGGGCAAATGAGTACAAAAATGACAGAAGTACTGCTGCATGTAAGTCGATATCGGATGGAATATCGCTTATTTTTGTGTGGGTGTTGAAAGGAACTCCTACGAGTAAGCTGTTGCAGGTGATACAATAACCATAGCTGAAGCACCCCACTCTTGTAGATTTCAGCTGTGGAGATTGTGTCACCTGCAACAGCTTACTCGTAGGAGTTCCTTTCAACACCCACCCAAAAATAAGGGATATTCCATATGATATCGGCTTACATGCAGCAGTACTTATGTAATTCATTTGCCCATGTTCCCTTTTTTTTACGTGGATTAAAGGATGGTCAACCACATAGTCTCCATCAGGGAGGCACTGACGAATGGAGAATCAGACCTTCCCGTGGCACTTAATTTTGTCACACATAAACATAATTTATCTAGCTTGCGCAGTATGGTGATTGACCATATTTCCCCCCAAAAGAGGGAATGCTACTTAAATTGGAGTCCCGGTCAATATTTATGTTGGACACTGTGTCCCCCAGGGGACTAAACATCAAATTCGACTTTGCACCCTTTATTGGTTGAAGATAATTGTTTCCAATATGGATTATTCTAAAATTGGTGACTATGATCATTACTATGTGGTTAACTCTTCCACTATATAAATAAAAATCATTGTTCTGCAATTATAATAGTATTCACAAAAGTCTCCTCCTGGGACAATACACACTATTCTCCTATTGTGTGTAGTGGGGCAGTAAGTGATTTTATTTTTAAATTTTCACTAAATTTGCCAACAAATTAAGTTCTTCCAATATGAGCAACCTTCCCTTCAACATGATATGAAACATCATCTGCAAGTGGTTGATGCCTGAACATAACAACTTGAGACTATGATATTTGGCAATATATGAAGAACCATGGGACTAAAACATTTTCTCGGGATGAGTAGCTATATGAAATGTGGGGCACATTCATGAAGTTTTATGTCCAGAGGTCATGGTGGTGTCACTGGAAACAATAACATGTGTATCACCGACAGTATAAGTGTCTACTTTCCCACTGACTACTATCCGGCTCTATGATGCACGCCAGAGGGGTGGGGCTTAATGGCCATGTTGTTAGTATGCAAATAAGTCATGTGGCTCTCTGTTTTCCATCATAGTGAAAGGCACATGTGAGGAAGGATCCAATCAGCATGAAGCATCAACCTGACAACCGATGGAATACATTGAATCAGATGAGGAGTGGCAAGTTTAATTACAAAACCCTGTATGCGGTTTACTGATTGCTCATAGAGGAGTGACTATAAAAGTCAGAACTTTTTCACTTTTAACCAGACCTCCTTTGGGACATCACGCTGGTGATGTTGCTATTCTAACTATTTGGGGACATTTGATAAAGATGCCAGTAGGGCATCGAAACGTCATGCTCTATTCCCTATTTTAACCTGTGTTAAATAAAAGCTATATTTTATACAAGCCCAGTGAGTGCAGTCTCTTCCTGGAAAACTGAATTACTTTTGACTTAGCACCCTGGCAGCTGCATAAGTGAGTTGGTTATTGGAGTGCAAAATTGCCTTGGAAATATATTTATATATATATATATATATATATATATATATATATATATATATATATATACACACACACACATACACACAGACGCATACAAACATATGAAGATTGTGTAAGTTCAAATGTCTTTAAGGTCTTTAAGTAGTGTTAGTGTCAGTCATTTCTTCCTGAAAATAATCACAATTTAAAGACAAGAAAACAAATTACAAGTAGCTGAAAATTAGGATGCCACCTAAAAATAAACATGCTGCTTTGGAAACAGCTGTGAATATAAAACATTTGATCATCTGGATGCGTTCTTTCATTTTTTTTTTCATCTTCCAAAAGTGCTTAAGACTGAAGACATAGAAGACATAGGGAGAAAATGATTCAGTTGATTAAACCATGGTGGGATATTGGCCAGAACAACTAAAACTTGTCACAGGAGATCTATTGCTAGGCATGTGCAGATAAGATGTTCTGCAAACAAACAACTGTATCACATAAAAAATTGTAGCTTGACTAAAACTCTGCCCCAGACTTGACATGACTGGAACTATATATTAAGCTATTGTATGTTGCCTATCAAAAGAATGTAAAGATAATGCTTTAGTAAAGACTAGGATAACATAGCACTAAGGTACTAATATACATTTGTCATCAGATAAATGCTAAAACATTTTATTTTATTTATTTTACATTTATAGATTTGTTAATGTGCTTAAAACCATTACTATAAGATCAGGAAAGGCATATCTGCAGGTTCAGAAAAAGCATGTGATTTTAAACCATTTACAATTTTCTTCTGTTATCAAATTTGCTTCATTATCATGAATCATTGAGGAAGAACGATCTTGCGAAATTTGTTTGGTTCTTTATGGTGCTGTATGTTTGTATAATTTTATGAAGATGTTTGATAAAAGCTGGTATTTTTAGCTTACTTGGCATTCGGTGGTTTGTTTATCCTGAACTGTGTGCAACAGAGCAAGGATTTTTTTTTTCTTGTTACTGTGGAGCTGTGGTGGACCTTCATGTTCTTGGTCACCAGTATACAGGATTCATGTTTCCGTGGCGAGCAATGAGTATGTGCAACACAGACAGCCTTAAAGGAATGGTAAACTCAATGCCAATTGCAATGCATTAATGTAAACTACATGTAATTGCAAGTTAAAACGCAATGATTTTTTGTTGTTTTTTTATATATAATTTATATTTTATTTACCGTTTGTAATGTGTCTTCTTTACGAGTTAAAACTCTGCCCCATGTAAGATTTCTGCTTGAGCTTAGTGACATGTGCAGCTGTCCCATCTCCCATTTTCGTCACTGGCTCTGCACGTTCGCGATATGGGCATTAAAGTGTACATGTGCAAAATCGGCTTTGTCAATGAACAAGGTAAACATTGAATCATGAGATTCATTGTTTACGTTGTTCATGGACAGCGCACAAGAACGCATAGAACTTCTGCTCTTATATTTTGGTAATAGCATGCTACAGATAAAAACAAAATATTTTAGTTGGTGATTTTATTTTGAAACGTATTAATCGATATGTGTATCCTAATAATTAATAAACTTTAGCCATTGACAATGAAATTTTATTTGGCCAAAATCGTTGTTATAAGAATAAAATATTAAAAACAGCAATACTTACTGTATCAGCTACAAGTAAACAAAGAATCGATGTGCATGAAATGATTTAATGTTTACTTTGGCATAGCCATACAATTTAGGATAAGCGTAGTACGCATGCGCCAAAGAAATTGTGGACGTGCATTGTGTATAAGTAAATATTTCTGATTGATGACATGCAGCAAAGGAATTGATTTTGCGCATGCGCATTTGGAAGCGCAACACTATTGCCTCCCATATTGACGTAGTCGACCAAGCCCGTAGACATGCATTTCCATTGGACGTGTCAGAGACAATGATTTATTGCTGCGAGGGGGGCCGTCGGGGGATCGCGGCGAACATAGCAGTAAATAATAGATTTTGTTAAACTTTTACGTAGGACAGTTTAAGCGAAAATCAGATGCTAAATTGAATCGATGACAAACTACTGTTTACTAGAGGATCTTATAATGGAGTTTACCATTCCTTTAAGACCACTGGACTTTAGGCCATCAGATTTAATTCAGAGCACATACTGATACTTCAGTTATATCTGCAGATCTGAAAGGCTTCACATTTTTCATGATTCAGGAAGAGCATGTGATTTTAAACAAATTTCCGGTTTACCTTTATTATCAAATTTGCTTCATTAAATTGGTATCCTTTGTTGAAGGACCAGCGATGCACTACTGTGAGCTAGATTAACACACTGGAGGAACCAATGACCAGTGGTATATATGTGTAGCCACCAATCAGCAGCTAGCTCCTAGTAGTGCATTGCTGCTCCTGAGCCTACCTAGGTATGCTTTTCAACAAACGATATCAAAAAGGTAAATTTGATAATAAATGTAAAGTGGAAAATTGTTTAAACTTTACATGATCCAACTGAATCATGAAAGTTTCATTTTGTTCAAACTAATTTTTCGTAATATTCATCACGAATGATTAGTTGGAGAAATATTAATTAGTGCTGCATATGTCTACTTATAATACATAAATACTTACAATATGATAGTGAGACTTGAGAAGGTGGGTCCATCATACTGACCTAATTAAAGTAGTGTCAACTGACATTAGTGCACAACTTCCTCTGCTCTGCTATCCTATCTGAAAGGTTTATCAAGTCATTTATTTGTGCAGTAATTTCTGATTGGTTGTTATTTTTTTAAGTCCCATACAATCCAAATTCAAGCCTTGGTTATCAATAAAAATGGTGAAACAAAATTCCAGTCCATTTATAACACAGACCTATGGTGAGGTAAATAAAATACATATGGCTATATTTATCTGGTTTCTTTTAATTTGGTATAATCTCTGAATCACATATAACACATTCCAGCAAACTGTAGTTTTCTAAAGTCTACAATATGCACTTCATCCTTTCTGGGTGGAATATAAAAGCACAATATATGGAGGTCAATTAGAAGATGGTTGCACTGTTCAAATAAGGGGTTTCATGTCTGTATATCTGTCAAGTGATCATCATAGTAAAACAATCACTTGGCAGCAACATTTAGCTTATGTCAGATATCATAGATCTTTGCTAATCTTGACTCATTAATTATTGTTGGCATCCAAAAAATGCAAAAACTGAATAAATATAGCAGATGACATTTTGTGAATGATTTGGTGCACGTGTTTAATGTTTGGCCTTTGTTTTTAACTTATTTTTACTACTATAAGTGAGTTTTGATAAGTGAAGAAAAATAGATCCATTATCAAATTAAATTGGTCACTTCTCTGGGAACTCAGAATTTTGGTTAATTTAAAATGTATCTAATAATTGTATGGTTAGGTACTTTATTCTTATCCGCATAAATTCAAAGATGTCGAACTTGACAAAACAATAAAAACATAAACGTTTTCTTCAAATTTTTAATGAACAATTTGAATTGAATTAAATATATAATCCTACATTTTGGTGTTGGGAAGGCGAACTGATATTGAGAGGCCTATTTATCAAATGTCTGTCGGACCTGATCCGACAGTGGGGATCAGGTTTGACAGACATCGCTGAATGCGGGAGCAATAGGTTCTCCGTATTCAGTATTGCACCAGAAGCTCTTGTGAGCTGCTGGTGCAACGCCACCCCCTGCAGACTCGCGGTCAATCGCCCGCCAGCAGGGGGGTGTCAATCTACCTAATAGTACTCGATCGGGTTAAATTGTGGTGATCTCTGTCTTCCTCATCAGAGCAGGCGGACAGGATTATGGAGCAGTGGTCTTTAGATTGCTGCTCCATAACTTGCGTTTCTGGTGAGTCTGAAGACTCACCAGAAACACGAGCCCTCAAGCTCCGTTCAGAGCTTGATAAATGGGCCTCTAAATGTGGAACCATAAATTGTGTCTGAATGTCTGAAATAATTAAGGAATAATGACTCTCATGCTTGTATCTACCATGTAAGATGTGTTTTTGTATATATTATGGTGAGGGTGAATTTTTGCCATTGCTGGCTATTTATGCAGCTAAATTTATTTTATGCATGTGCTTGGTCTGCTGAAAAGTTAGGATTCCTACAAGAAAAGCACAGGGTTATTTCCGTGCTCACACATTTGCACATGTGCATCAACTCTACAGATAACTACAGTGTAACCTAGGATCCAAAATAGAAACATTATAGGGAGTTGCATAAAATGTATTTATTGTTTAATGTTTCTTTAAGCTGAGCATACCTATATTTACAAAACACAATGTATTATATTAGGTATACACAGAACATTCATTTTACATTATTGTAAGAAACATATTAAGTCTATACAAAAAAAAAATACAACTGTTCTAATAAAAATAGCAATAGCTAAAATTATTTTCAGCAATGCACAGACAACCTGATATGATGAATATGTTTTTTATCCAAAAACAAAGATGCTTGAAAATAAGAAAATTAGGGTCACAGGTCAATAGTCAGGCAAAATAGAGCTGGCCTAACAAATGATTTCACATTATTAAGCCAATAAATCAGAGAGATGTTGATAGATGCGTAGAATTGGGCATTATGTCAGCACCTTGAGAAAAATTGCTTAACACATTCAGGTGATCAATGCTGTAGGAATTTCACATGTGGAAAAAGTTCAAGGAGGAATAAGGAAAACAAAAATAAATAAAAGCTTTATTTTATAAATTGTTCTGTGAATTATACATGCAACAGAAAAAAATATATTCAATTCAATTCTATTTCACTATGAATGTAACTTGAATAATATTGGTTTTCTATAAAGGAAACTTATTCAACCTGATTATTAAACATCTTAAAATATTATCATTTACATCTGAAATTTAAAATGTGTTCAGATATCAAAAACTGAGTCTTACAAAAGACTCCTGCACATACTTATAAAGTATAATAAAAAAAAAAGTAATTGTAAGAGTTAATATACTACACTGAGGGGCCTATTTATGATGGTGCGAGCGGACATGATCCAATATAACGGATCATGTCTGCCATACATCAATAAATGCTGACAGCATATGCTCTTGGCATTTATCATTGCCCCAGCAGTTCTCATGAACTGTTGGTGTTGCTAAAGAGGAGCAAATCAGAGACAGAATAGTCATAGGAATTGCAGATGCTGAAGTCTCACTGAAGCTACAGTTGGAGGCTGATTTAACATTAGATGGGGCTATTAGGATGGCCCACCAGAGTGAACTGGTAAAAAAGCAAAGTGCTGATCTGAGGTCTGAGAGTATTGTGGATGAAGTGCAGCAGTTCAGGAGAGCTGCTAGTGAAAGGCACAGTGTGAGCGGTAGACCAAGGGCAACAGATAGGCTCAGAAGCGGATGGGTGCAGCATGCTTGCTGCACATGGTGTAACCGTACCCATGATCAGAATGTTTTATGCCCTGCTTAAGACAAGGATGTAGAAAATGTAACCGAATGGGCCATTTTGAAGTGGTGTGTAAAACTGAATACATTAAAGAGATGCATGTGGATAGTGACAAGGAGGGTCAAGACATGTCCTTTGTTATTTAGGAGTCTTTACTGATTGACTACACTGCGTGTCTGTGAAAGGCACTTAGATAAGGAGGCTGTCTGCAGAGGCTTAGATACAAAGTAATCACAGAGGTAAAAAGTATATTAATATAACTGTGTTGGTTATGCAAAAATGGGGAATGGGTAATAAAGGGATTATCTATCTTTTTAAATAAGAAAAAAATTTGGTGTAGACTGTCCCTTTTAAACTGTTAATGCAGTTAGTTTAGAAGACTGAACAAATATATCCAACTGTTGTGGTTTGAAATTAATCTTCTGACACATCAACCTTCCCTAATGACAATACTACCTATTTATACTGGTCTGATTAATACTATGCTTTTGTATAGAACATCATGATACGTTGACACTTTATAAATTCTAATGACAATAAGGAGAATTTCTGCCCCACTCCAAACTAGTATTATACCTACCCTGACAGATATTTAGGTTTTATATATGTGATAATTACTACAAAATCAGCCTGACACCTGACAAAAACTAAAAAAAAAAATGTATATATATATATTGTAAATGTAATAATTAAGAATAACTAAGCCTATTGATATGAATAAAATAAAAATAGTTCAGGTCTAGTTCTTAAAGGACCATTAAATACACTAGAACTGAATAATCAACAAATGCATAGTAAAAATACTATGAAATTATAATTAGATTTTTCTTTCTGAAAAATATGAAATTTCTTCCATTTGCCACCCCCCTGTGAACTCTTGCATGTGCTCAGTAGGAGTGTGCATATACAAAGAGTTTAATAATATAAGTAAAAATATCTAGTTTTGAAAGGTAAATAAAAAACCAAGGCTCTATTCCTACAAAAATGCTAAAATTTCTCCGGTATTTTGGGCAAGATTTTCTCTGAAATTTCCAGTAGCGAAGGGGTTAAGTGAAACTATTGGCATCACCCATCAGTAAGACAATGCCGTTATTTTTCTAGATATGCTTACAAGCTTTATATATAGCTTTTCAATATATATTTTATTTTCTTTGCTTTATATATAGTAATTAATTGTTACACAAAATAAAGGCTAGATTATGAGTGAAGCATTTTAACTTTGCTAGAATGAGGCTTTTTATGAGTGTTGAGTTGCACTTATAATAGAAGTTTCTCACAAGCGTAATCCCGACGTGCACAAAAAAAAATCATTGTTTCATCATTTCTTAGACTTTTCAGACTGCCTTTAATCTGAATGCATTTTGACCCCTAGAGGGCATTAGTTCATGTGTTTCATGTAGATAACATTGAGCTCATGCATGTGAAGTTACCCTGGAGTGAGCACTGATTGGCTAAAATGCAAGTCTGTCAAAAGAACTGAAATAAGGGGGAATAGATAAAAGGTAATTAAAGAGGTAAAAAGTGTATTTCTATAACAGTGTTGGTTATGCAAAACTGGGGAATGGGTAATAAAAGGATTATCTTTCTTTTTAAATAACAAAAATTCTGGTGTTGACTGTCCCTTTAACTTCATCTCCCATAGAAGTCAACTGAGCACAAAAACTCCAAAAAAACTTACATGACTGTATATTGAAAAACACTGAACCCGACATAATAATATTTCATATTACAATGTTCTTCACATAGCAGAATATGTTTATTCTTAAATACATTCATATATATATATATATATATATATATATATATATATATATATATAGTTTTGTTTAGTATACAACAAATAACAAGTTATATATACAGGGAGTGCAGAATTATTAGGCAAATGAGTATTTTGACCACATCATCCTCTTTATGCATGTTGTCTTACTCCAAGCTGTATAGGCTCGAAAGCCTACTACCAATTAAGTATATTAGGTGATGTGCATCTCTGTAATGAGAAGGGGTGTGGTCTAATGACATCAACACCCTATATCAGGTGTGCATAATTATTAGGCAACTTCCTTTCCTTTGGCAAAATGGGTCAAAAGAAGGACTTTGCAGGCTCAGAAAAGTCAAAAATAGTGAGATATCTTGCAGAGGGATGCAGCACTCTTAAAATTGCAAAGCTTCTGAAGCGTGATCATCGAACAATCAAGCGTTTCATTCAAAATAGTCAACAGGCTCGCAAGAAGCGTGTGGAAAAACCAAGGCGCAAAATAACAGCCCATGAACTAAGAAAAGTCAAGCGTGCAGCTGCCAAGATGCCACTTGCCACCAGTTTGGCCATATTTCAGAGCTGCAACATCACTGGAGTGCCCAAAATCACAAGGTGTGCAATACTCAGAGACATGGCCAAGGTAAGAAAGGCTGAAAGACGACCACCACTGAACAAGACACACAAGCTGAAACGTCAAGACTGGGCCAAGAAATATCTCAAGACTGATTTTTCTAAGGTTTTATGGACTGATGAAATGAGAGTGAGTCTTGATGGGCCAGATGGATGGGCCCGTGGCTGGATTGGTAAAGGGCAGAGAGCTCCAGTCCGACTCAGATGCCAGCAAGGTGGAGGTGGAGTACTGGTTTGGGCTGGTATCATCAAAGATGAGCTTGTGGGGCCTTTTCGGGTTGAGGATGGAGTCAAGCTCAACTCCCAGTCCTACTGCCAGTTTCTGGAAGACACCTTCTTCAAGCAGTGGTACAGGAAGAAGTCTTCATCCTTCAAGAAAAACATGATTTTCATGCAGGACAATGCTCCATCACACGCGTCCAAGTACTCCACAGCGTGGCTGGCAAGAAAGGGTATAAAAGAAGAAAATCTAATGACATGGCCTCCTTGTTCACCTGATCTGAACCCCATTGAGAACCTGTGGTCCATTATCAAATGTGAGATTTACAAGGAGGGAAAACAGTACACCTCTCTGAACAGTGTCTGGGAGGCTGTGGTTGCTGCTGCACGCAATGTTGATGGTGAACAGATCAAAACACTGACAGAATCCATGGATGGCAGGCTTTTGAGTGTCCTTGCAAAGAAAGGTGGCTATATTGGTCACTGATTTGTTTTTGTTTTGTTTTTGAATGTCAGAAATGTATATTTATGAATGTTGAGATGTTATATTGGTTTCACTGGTAAAAATAAATAATTGAAATGGGTATATATTTGTTTTTTGTTAAGTTGCCTAATAATTATGCACAGTAATAGTCACCTGCACACACAGATATCCCCCTAAAATAGCTATAACTAAAAACAAACTAAAAACTACTTCCAAAACTATTCAGCTTTGATATTAATGAGTTTTTTTTGGTTCATTGAGAACATGGTTGTTGTTCAATAATACAATTAATCCTCAAAAATACAACTTGCCTAATAATTCTGCACTCCCTGTATATATATATATATATATATATAGACCTCAAAGTAGTGCACTCTCACTTGCCAACCCAGACACAGACCAGGGTGCTTAACGGAATAAACAATCTGGATAAGAATAAGCACTCTCTGGATTTTAAACAGCAAATATTTATTCGGCAGTGACGTTTCGGGGCATTCACCCCTTCCTCAGACAACCCAAAATGTGAAACAAGCAGTGTTAAATAATGACTCACTCCCCTCCCCCATCAAATTTCAGCCAATCAAAATACATCCAAAGCAACCAATAAGGGATGCATGTTAAACCAAAGAAAATTACATTTCTGTATAATGTCAACAAAAGTGTATAATGTTAAAAAACATTTGTGTAGTATATCGATATATCATATCATGTACTAGTGTATCAGTGACAATGTGGTAAATGGCTATGGAATATCATCAGAATATAGAACATAAAGTAAATCTGCCTGTTTATATTATACACTGTAATCGAAACATGAGGTATTCACTAGGCTTATTATTACAATGAGCAGTGGCTCGATTATATCTCATATGTTGTACACGAAAAACTATTGATAACATAACTGCAACTCAACTTACTGTTCGTGAGCAGTATTTACTCTAGAAAATCACCAATGTGTATGGGCATTTCGCCATTAGCTAACACGCTAGCCACCGCGTGTATTGAGGGGGCGTGTCATCATCCGGGTAGGCTACTTGGACCACTCCCGGAAATCAGTATCCTAAGCGTTGTTATGCGTTGTCATGGCAACCCACCACAACGTCACGAAACATGCCAGAAAGAGGCCAAAATGTATGTGTCTGCTGTAGGTCACCATGGCAACCCACCAAACATATAAGCAGTGTGATAATCAGTACGTGAGCATCCCTAACTTGCAATAGGTTATAGCCACTACGTGGGCAGTTGCCATATAAGTAAGCTCCCAAATAAGTAAGCATTATGCGAATAGATTGTGACACTAGGGATGCTCAAGTACTGATTTTCACACTGCTTATATGTTTGGTGGGTTGCCATGGTGACCTACAGCAGACACATACATTTTGGCCTCTTTCTGGCATGTTTCGTGACGTCGTGGTGGGTTGCCATGACAACGCATAACAACGCTTAGGATACTGATTTCCGGGAGTGGTCCAAGTAGCCTACCCGGATGATGACACGCCCCCTCAATACACGTGGTGGCTAGCGTGTTAGCTAATGGCGAAATGCCCATACACATTGGTGATTTTCTAGAGTAAATACTGCTCACGAACAGTAAGTTGAGTTGCAGTTATGTTATCAATAGTTTTTCGTGTACAACATATGAGATATAATCGAGCCACTGCTCATTGTAATAATAAGCCTAGTGAATACCTCATGTTTCGATTACAGTGTATAATATAAACAGGCAGATTTACTTTATGTTCTATATTCTGATGATATTCCATAGCCATTTACCACATTGTCACTGATACACTAGTACATGATATGATATATCGATATACTACACAAATGTTTTTTAACATTATACACTTTTGTTGACATTATACAGAAATGTAATTTTCTTTGGTTTAACATGCATCCCTTATTGGTTGCTTTGGATGTATTTTGATTGGCTGAAATTTGATGGGGGAGGGGAGTGAGTCATTATTTAACACTGCTTGTTTCACATTTTGGGTTGTCTGAGGAAGGGGTGAATGCCCCGAAACGTCACTGCCGAATAAATATTTGCTGTTTAAAATCCAGAGAGTGCTTATTCTTATCCAGATTATATATATATATATATATATATATATATATATATATATATATATATATATATATATATATATATATAACTGTATATATAAATACCTATATATCTATTCCTATAGATCAGTGCTTTCCAAACTGTGTGTCATGACACATTAGTGTGTCGACAGCAGTGTGTAGGTGTGTCCCAGCTTCAGTACAATTTTTTTTTAATTTAATTTTTTTTAAATCTTATTTTGGTTTCCGACTTTACGCCTGCCTGCCTGCCATGCATATCACGTGGTTGACACGTGATTGATACCTAGTGGGTCACAGATCCTCTTAACCTATTGGCGCAGCTTAGCGGGAACTGAAACTATTCCCATTGGCGGCACATTGGCTCCTGACTACACGTGTAGTCTCCCCAATCGGCTTGTGATTGCATGTGTAGTCAGTGAGTAGGACAGCAGTGTGTTTGCAGTGCAGGCAGTAGTCAGTTGGACTCACAGAACTCTGAGGTCGGCAGCTGAAATGCTGAGCTGAAGTCAGAAGTCAGTCTTTTTTTTTTTTGCAGCTAGCTCCCAGTAGTGCATTGCTGCTCCTGCTCTTGATATATGGATAGAAAGTTTAACCTTTTAGTGGAAGCTTAAAAATGCTTGAAGAAAAAAAAAAAGTATGCTTTGTCCTTTGAAAAGGGGGGAGATGTGATGAGAGTGGGAAGTAAAGTCACCGGATAGGGGCGTGGTTTAGGGCCATTATTGTCTATGTTGCAGTTACCAAGTTAGATGTTTTGTGCAAGCTGTATATTCCTATGCTCTGCAATAAAATAGTGTTGTAGCTTCTACACTGTGTCCTGCATCTCATGACAATATCTATCTGTGTGTGTGTGTGTGTGTGTGTGTGTGTATATGTGTGTACAGATATATTTATGTATTTGTGTTTTACTGTATATTTACTGTGCATATTTAACATTCCAATACTGTCCTTTTCAAAGTAAATCCATTTCTCTATATATATCTGTATAAACCTATACCTGTATATCTATTCCTATAGATATACAGACATCTATTTTACACAAACAGTGTCAGATATATATATAGAAATATATATTTAATACTAAAAAAGTACATTTATTTATGTGAAGAACATAGGAATGTAAAATATGTGTTTTAAGCTTCATGTTTCATGATTTAGACCTTTACGTGGTCGGATTACCCCATATGACAATTACGTAATCTTAAGGTGTGTTATTGAAATATTACATATAAAATATTTATAAAATTAAAAATGATTAAACATGCTGTAAAATATATAGATATATTCTATGGATTATTTAGAATATTTTACAGTATGTTATATTTAACAAAAAAAAAATATTAAAGTATATATATATATATATATATATACAGGAAGTTAAACTAATTAGTTTTAAGAGATACGGACACATACATAAATTATATAATAACGAAATGTATTTACAAGTAACCGAATGTATGTGCAAGAATAAAAAAAATAATAATATCGGCAATCGCTACTTAATATTTTAATGGGATGTATGAGGTTGATGAGATAAACACAGTTTCTGAATATTTGGTGGAATATTAGATAAAGACACTCGCATTTCATCATCAAGCATTTTTAAGCTTCCACTAAAAGGTTAAACTTTCTATCCATATATCTAGAGCAGGAGCAGCAATGCACTACTGGGAGCTAGCTGCAAAAAAAAAAAAAGAAGACTGACTTCTGACTTCAGCTCAGCATTTCAGCTGCCGACCTCAGAGTTCTGTGAGTCCAACTGACTACTGCCTGCGCTGCAAACACACTGCTGTCCTACTCACTGACTACACATGCAATCACAAGCCGATTGGGGAGACTACACGTGCAGTCAGGAGCCAATGTGCCACCAATGGGAATAGTTTCAGTTCCCGCTAAGCTGCGCCAATAGGTTAAGAGGATCTGTGACCCACTAGGTATCAATCACGTGTCAACCACGTGATATGCATGGCAGGCAGGTGTAAAGTCGGAAACCAAAATAAGATTTAAAAAAAATTAAATTAAAAAAAAATTGTGCTGAAGCTGGGACACACCTACACACTGCTGCCGACACACTATTGTGTCATGACACACAATTTGGAAAGCACTGATCTATAGGAATAGATATATAGGTATTTATATATATATATATATATATATATATATATATATATATATATATATATATATATATATATATATATATATATAACTTGTTATTTGTTGTATACTAAACAAAACTATATATATATATATATAGATATATATATATATATATATATGAATGTATTTAAGAATAAACATATTCTGCTATGTGAAGAACATTGTAATATGAAATATTATTATGTCGGGTTCAGTGTTTTTCAATATACAGTCATGTAAGTTTTTTTGGAGTTTTTGTGCTCAGTTGACTTCTATGGGAGATGAAGTTAAAGGGACAGTCAACACCAGAATTTTTGTTATTTAAAAAGAAAGATAATCCTTTTATTACCCATTCCCCAGTTTTGCATAACCAACACTGTTATAGAAATACACTTTTTACCTCTTTAATTACCTTTTATCTATTCCCCCTTATTTCAGTTCTTTTGACAGACTTGCATTTTAGCCAATCAGTGCTCACTCCAGGGTAACTTCACGTGCATGAGCTCAAAGTTATCTACATGAAACACATGAACTAATGCCCTCTAGGGGTCAAAATGCATTCAGATTAAAGGCAGTCTGAAAAGTCTAAGAAATTAGCATATGAACCTCCTAGGTTTAGCTTTTTTTAAGAATACCAAGAGAACAAAGCAAAATTGGTGATAAAAGTAAATTGGAAAGTTGTTTAAAATTACATTCCCTATTTAAATCATGAAAGGTTTTTTTTGGACTTGACTGTGCACGTCGGGATTACGCTTGTGAGAAACTTCTATTATAAGTGCAACTCAACACTCATAATGCTTCACTCATAATCTAGCCTTTAGTTTGTGTAACAATTAATTACTATATATAAAGCAAATAAAATAAAATATATATTGAAAAGCTATATATAAAGCTTGTAAGCATATCTAGAAAAATAACGGCATTGTCTTACCGATGGGTGATGCCAATAGTTTCACTTAACCCCTTCGCTACTGGAAATTTCAGAGAAAATCTTGCCCAAAATACCGGAGAAATTTTAGCATTTTTGTAGGAATAGAGCCTTGGTTTTTTATTTACCTTTCAAAACTAGATATTTTTACTTATATTATTAAACTCTTTGTATATGCACACTCCTACTGAGCACATGCAAGAGTTCACAGGGGGGTGGCAAATGGAAGAAATTTCATATTTTTCAGAAAGAAAAATCTAATTATAATTTCATAGTATTTTTACTATGCATTTGTTGATTATTCAGTTCTAGTGTATTTAATGGTCCTTTAAGAACTAGACCTGAACTATTTTTATTTTATTCATATCAATAGGCTTAGTTATTCTTAATTATTACATTTACAATATATATATATATATGCATTTATTTTTTTAGTTTTTGTCAGGTGTCAGGCTGATTTTGTAGTAATTATCACATATATAAAACCTAAATATCTGTCAGGGTAGGTATAATACTAGTTTGGAGTGGGGCAGAAAGAAGATCATTGATTCTTCTAATTCTCCTTATTGTCATTAGAATTTATAAAGTGTCAACGTATCATGATGTTCTATACAAAAGCATAGTATTAACCAGACCAGTATAAATAGGTAGTATTGTCATTAGGGAAGGTTGAATGTGTCAGAAGATTAATTTCAAACCACAACAGTTGGATATATTTGTTCAGTCTTCTAAACTAACTGCATTAACAGTTTTAAAGGGACAGTCTACACCAAATTTTTTCTTATTTAAAAAGATAGATAATACCTTTATCACCCATTCCCCGTTTTTACATAACCAACACAGTAAAGTCAAAACTAAACTTACATGATTCAGATAGGGCATGCAATTTTAAACAACTTTCCAATTTACTTTTATCATCAAATTTGCTTTGTTCCCTTGGTGGTATTTTTAAAAGCTAAACCTAGCTAGGCTCAAACTGATTTCTAAACAGTTGAAAACCGCCTCCTAGCTCAGAGCATTTTGAAAGTTTTTTACAGTTAGACTGTGCTAGTTCACATGTGTCATATAGAGAACATTGTGCTCACTCCCGTGAAGTTATTTAGGAGTCTTCACTGATTGACTACACTGCATGTCTGTCAAAGGCGGTTAGATAAAGAGGCTGTCTGCAGAAGCTTAGATACAAGGTAATCACAGAGGTAAAAAGTATATTAATATAACTGTGTTGGTTATGCAAAAATGGGGAATGGGTAATAAAGGGATTATCTATCTTTTTAAATAAGAAACATTTTGGTGTAGACTGTCCCTTTAATAGTAGAAATGGGGTTACATGCTGTGCTTCTTGCAGGGTTACTAAACTTGATCACAAAACTTAAAAGGACATTAAACATCAACTGTTTTTGTTTAAAACTGTGCTTGTCCAATTATCAAATTATATGGCCTGCAAATGCTGATATGTTGCAGCATTTTAAAAATCGAGCTTACAGACTTTTGTTTTTTGGTCTCCCTAGCAAATGTGACACAAAACACGATTCTCACACAAAACTAAGAAGTGTTTAAACGTTTTAGTTCAGATGACAACACATAGTCAACATCAGCCGCTCTATCTCTTTAGTGCAGATGACTATCTTGTGTTGTCATTCGGGGCTTAGGAGCTCATCTCCCCACCACTTGCACTTACTCACACATATGAGGTAGCCCAGGGGCCGGCATTGCTTGGGGAATCCATGCATGGTGAAGTCACCAGCTCTAGAGACCCAGATGTATAGACAGCAACTATGAGCTTAAGGGAGCTGGATGGAGTGGTGAATATTCAAAGCTCTTAATCTTAGCTCCAATAAGCTCTCAAAATACCCAAGACTCATTGTTTGAAAGGCAATTGCTGCTCTTTTAAATGGTGTGTGTCTTTGGTAGTTGAAACTGAAACATAATTTTTTTTTTTTTTTTTAAACGACACACTCAATATCCCTTTATTAGCAATTGGCACCTCACCTTTTTATAAATCACTGATTTTTTTTTTTCTTTCTTTTTTTTTTTAACCACCCCTTTTTTTACTTCTCTTCTTGCTCTTTGTAGTAAAATGGACATTTTAAAAAGGCACTGCCTTCCAAACTCTGGTAAGGTTTCACCTTTGAGGTTAATGTGTATTACTGAAAGAAAGAGCTAATAAGTAAGAGACAAATATATGCCAAGAGCATTGTAAAGGCAAGAAAACTGCCTTTTGGATAACAAATGAGTTGAGATAGTATACTCCAGAATTTGTATTATTTAAAAAGATTGATAATTCCTTTATTACCAATTCCCCAGTTTTGCATAACCAACATGGTTATATTAATATACTTTTTATCTCTGTGATTACCTTGTATCTAAGCCTCTGCAGACTGCCCCCTATTTTCAGTTCTTTTGACAGACTTGCATTTTAGCCAATCAGTGCTGACTCATAAATAACTCCACAGGAGGGAGAACAATGTTACCTATATGACACACATGAACAAGCAGTGTCTAACTGTCAACAACTTTCAAAATGCACTGAGATAAGAGGTCACATTTAATGGCTTCGAAATTAGCATATGAGCCTACCATGGTTTAGGTTTTGACAAGAATACCAATAGAACAAAAGTTGATGATAAAAGTAAATTGGAAAATTGCTTAAAATTGCATGCCCTATCTGAACCATGAAAGTTTAATTCTGACTATTACAATTAATACCAATACAACCTAAGCAGCGTCACTGATGGTACCTATCTAATGCAAGAAGATGGATACCTAAGGGTCAGCTGTAAGAGAAGGAACAGTATGAAGGATTAGAGAGGTACAACAAGAATGCAAAGCAATCATATTTGTTTTTAAGAATACTTCACCTCCTCACGCAATGGTAGGCAAGGATAAAACAGGTCAGAGGAACTCCACTCTATAATACCAATGGCTGTTGCTAGACAAAGGTTCTGCAAAACTGAAGATACTAAGTATGCACAGGTCTTACTGTAAAGCTCTTAACCCTTCCCCCACATACACACCCCCATTAAATTGTTTTTATAAGTTTGTAACATAATAAGTATGCACACTAGTAAATAATATATATTTGATGACTGATTTTTTTATTAATAGCAAGAGGGCTGTCTTTATACTGTGGCTCTGTTGCTTTTGATAACCGGTTGCATAAAATCAAGTCTTTCATGTTTAAAATACATTCTTTAAATAGATAATACATTTTTCAGGAATTAATTAGTATTTCTTTTTTTTTTTTTTTAAGATCCGATAAAATAATTACCAGTAAATCAGAAATGGTAATGCTTATTAAAATTGAAACATTTTTGTAATCAAAAATCCACCCCAAAGGAGAAAGAGATATGATTAGAAGATAAAAGAGTAAGACCAATAAACTCTAAAAGTATTAAATTCTTTCTTTTCCCTAAACATTTTAAAGCTATATCAATAAGATGCTATAATTATCATTATAGATATAATTATAAATGAAAAAATATTTTTTTAAGCTTATTATTTCTCCCAGAGATCTATTGCTAGTAGACAAACCCAAGGATTTCATCCATGCAATTATAGAGATTTTGTATAAAAAAACAAAATATCCCTCTAGGTTTTTGTGCAATCCAGTGATTCCTGAGACCATAAAAAGGATAATAACCTTTTTGATTCATAACTCCCACAAATGGAGATATTATAAACAAATATAATACATAAGCACTTTACCTCTCACTCCACCACATTAATAAGTTGGCTTTTTTAAACAAATAAATTGCTTTATTACCCCCCCTTTAGGATCCCAAATTTAAAATGAACCCTTATCTATATTTACATTTCTGCAAAGATCACAATTCTATTAAATTTCTTGAAGTTGCCATCAACATGCACAAAATAGTGAGCTATCTGGGGGGGGGGGGTTGCTTATACAAAAGAGCATATAAAAACAAGTATTCTGAATTTGAAATTTTTTTAGAGTTAAATTTGGGGACTCAAATTAAGATTTTTTGTTTTTGTTTTAGAAAACATCAAATCTGCTCCTAGGAGCCTTTAATGAAGTATATATACAGTAATGGGACAAAGCTAGTGTTGATATCCTTTGGGTCACTAAGAACCACATAAGAGGAGAGCATATATATAGATTTGTTTGATTCATGCAGGGATTTCATTATTAGAAATAACCTCATACATTGGGAAATGAAGCCATGGAATGTTGTTTCCTAAGACCTATGTGTTTAATTAAATTTCACTGCCAATATAGTAGTCATGAGATGTGAATTCTCTGAAAACCCTTAAGACCAGTTTGTAGTTGAGAGATGATTGTTAGCTCTCATCCCTTTATAACAGTGGTATGGTCATAATTAGTAACCTATAAGCTGTAGTAAAAAAAAAAAAGAAGAAACAGCAAAAACAGAGTATGTACAGTACAACTTAATATTTGGAGCAAGCTGGGACTTTTTACGTTTCTGTTTTTAAAACCACACAAATTACTTTCAGCACCTTATGGTGATGAAATGAGTCATGCCAAAATAACATTTTGTGATATATTTGTAGACCTTAATGCCATTATTGAGTACATTTTTCATGTTCAGATAGGACCTGTAAATGTTTTTGAAGTACATTGCCAGGACCAACATAAAATCAAGTCTGTGATTATCATTTCCGGCATAATGTGACATATTGCTCTAAAACTATATATACACAGCCTAATTTGACATAGTCATATAAATTGTAAAAGCAATATTACTGGTAGCTAGTTTACTTCCATGATCCCCCTTACATTTTAATTCAGCAACGCCCTATTTACAGCGCTTGGTCAGACTAGAATCTTTGTCCATGCAGTTTTTCAAGACAAGAAGAAAGTGCATCTTACCTTATAATATTCCTGATAAAATTATACAAAAAAAAAACCCCATATATAAACATAAAAACCATATGCTCAACAAGTTGACTCATATTTCTTGTAAAATGGTATTTTAACTAGTTTGTAGGATAGCCTTATATTTTCCTTAAATTACATATCAACCTACTACCCTCGAACTTGAGATTGTGATTCCTTGTTCTGATGCTGCTCTTTTTGTGTAAAATACTTTCAGCTTCAGATTTTTTAAGTCCCTTAATATACTTGAAAGTTTCCATCATATTACCTCTCTACTTTCTCTCCTCTGAGCTATTCATTTTTAAGTCATTGAGTCATTCTTTGTAAGTTTTGTTGTTTAGTCCATGTACCATTTTAGTAGTTCATTTATTTATATTCATCTTGAGATATGGCCTCGCCATTTGCGCACAGTATTCAAAATGAGGCCTAACTAATGATCTGTAAAGTGGCATAAAATAAAACCCTGGAGATATGGGCATCTATTTATCAAGCCGTCAACCAAAAATACTCTGGAATTGCGCAGCGTATTTGTGGAAAGCCTGATTCCCCTTATTTATCAAACCCTACAGACCGGCAAAAGTAGATTTTTTTGACGTAACATACGATCCGCCGGACTCAGTCCGACACAGATCGATACTTACGTAATTACAGATGTTCCGAATGCAAATTCGGCACAATCTGACTACTTTTGCTAGTTATCAATTTTCTACCAGGTACGCTCGCCACTATTCCGGCCCAGCATACCTGGTTTTAAATCCGCTGCCCTGGAGGCGGCGGATACCATAGGAATCAATGGGAATCTGAAAGCAGCGAAAGCTTATGTTCACTGCTGCCCGATATCCCATTGATTCCTATGGGAACGTTTACACCTAACACCCTAACATGTACCCCAAGTCTAAACACCTCTAATGTGCCCCCCTATACCGCCACCACCTACATTATACTTATTAACCCTTAATCTGCCATCACTACACCGCTGCCACCTAAATAAAAGTTATTAACCCCTATCCCGCCGCTCCCGGACCCTGCCACAACTTAATAAACTTATTAACCCCTAAACCGCCGCTCCCGGAGCCCACCGCCACCTACATTATACTTATGAACCCCTAATCTGCTGCCCCTACACCACCACCAACTACCTACATTTATTAACCCCTAATCTTCTGCCCCCTACACCGCCGCCACCTACATTATATTTATTAACCTCTAATCTGCCCCCCCTACACCGCCACCAACTACCTACATTTATTAACCCCTAATCTGCTGCCCCTACACCACCGCCAACTACCTACATTTATTAACCCCTAATCTGCCGCCCCCTACACCGCCGCCACCTACATTATATTTATTAACCTCTAATCTGCCCCCCCTACACCGCCACCACCTACCTACATTTATTAACCCCTAATCTGCCGTCCCCAACGTCGCCACCACTATATTACATTTATTAACCCCTAAACCTAAGTCTAACCCTAACACCCCTTAACTTAAATATAATTTAAATACATCTAAATAAATATTCCTAGTATTAAATAAATTATTCCTATTTAAAACTAAATACTTACCTATAAAATAAACCCTAAGCTAGCTGCAATATAACTAATAGTTACATTGTAGCTATCTTAGGGTTTATTTCTATTTTACAGGCAACTTTGTATTTATTTTAACTAGGTACAATAGTTATTAAATAGTTATTAACTATTTAACAACTTCCTAGTTAAAATAAATACAAATATACCTGTAAAATAAAACCTAACCTAAGTTACAATTACACCTAACACTACACTATAATTAAATTAATTCCCTAAACTAAATACAATTAAATACAATTAAATAAAATTATCTAAAGTACAAAAAAAACAAACACTAAATTACAGAAAATAATAAACAAATTACAAGATCTTAAAACTAATTACATTACATTACATTACATTTTAAATCTAATCCCCCTAACAAAATAAAAAAGCCCCCCCCAAAATAAAAAAAGCCCTACCCTACACTAAATTACAAATAGCCCTTAAAAGGGCCTTTTGCGGGGCATTTCTCCAAAGTAATCAGCTCTTTTACCTGTAAAAAAAATGCCAACCCCCCCCCAACATTAAAACCCACCACCCACACAACCAAACCTACTCTAAAACCCACCCAATACCCCCTTAAAAAAACCTAACACTAACCCCTTGAAGATCACCCTACCATGAGAAGTCTTCACCCAACCGGGCCGAAGTCCTCACAAAACCGGCAGAAGTGGTCCTCCAGACGGGCAGAAGTGGTCCTCCAGACGGGCAGAAGTCTTCATCCAGACGGCATATTCTATCTTCATCCATCCGACGCGGAGCGGTTCCATCTTCAAGACATCCGATGCGGAGCATCCTCTTCTGACGTCTTCTTCAACAATGACGGTTCCTTTAAAGGGACACTGTACCCAAATTTTTTCTTTTGTAATTCAGAAAGAGCATGCAATTTTAAGCAACTTTCTAATTTACTCCTATTATCAATTTTTCTTCGTTCTCTTGCTATCATTATTTGAAAAAGAAGGAATCTAAGCTTTTTTTGGGTTTCAGTACTCTGGACAGAACTTTTTTATTGGTGGATGGATTTATCCACCAATCAGCAAGGACAACCCAGGTTGTTCACCAAAAATGGGCCGGCATTTAAACTTACATTCTTGCATTTCAAATAAAGATACCAAGAGAATGAAGAAAATTTGATAATAGGAGTAAATTAGAAAGTTGCTTAAAATTTCATGCTCAATCTGAATCACGAAAGAAAATTTTTGGGTACAGTGTCCCTTTAAGTGACATCATCCAAGATGGCGTCCCTTCAATTCCGATTGGCTGATAGAATTCTATCAACCAATCGGAATTAAGGTAGGAAAAATCCTATTGGCTGATGAAATCAGCCAATAGGATTGAAGTTCAATCCTATTGGCTAATCCTATCAGCCAATAGGATTGAGCTTGCATTCTATTGGCTAATTGGAACAGCCAATAGAATGCGAGCTCAATCCTATTGGCTGATTGGATCAGCCAATAGGATTGAACTTCAATCCTATTGGCTGATTTCATCAGCCAATAGGATTTTTCCTACCTTAATTCCGATTGGCTGATAGAATTCTATCAGCCAATCAGAATTGAAGGGACGCCATCTTGGATGACGTCACTTAAAGGAACCGTCATTGTTGAAGAAGACGTCGTCAGAAGAGGATGCTCCGCGTCGGATGTCTTGAAGATGGACCCGCTCCGCGCCGGATGAATGAAGATAGAAGATGTCGTCTGGATGAAGACTTCTGCCCGTCTGGAGGACCACTTCTGCTGGCTTCGTTGAGGACTTTGGCCCGTTTGGGTGAAGACCTTATGGTAGGGTGATCTTCAAGGGGTTAGTGTTAGGTTTTTTTAAGGGGGTATTGGGTGGGTTTTAGAGTAGGGTTGGTTGTGTGGGTGGTGGGTTTTAATGTTGGGGGGGGTTTGTAATTTTTTTTTACAGGTTAAAGAGCTTATTACTTTGGGGCAATGCCCCGCAAAAGGCCCTTTTAAGGGTTATTTGTAATTTAGTGTAGGGTAGGGCTTTTTTATTTTGGGGGGGCTTTTTATTTTGTTAGGGGGATTAGATTAGGTGTAATTAGTTTTAAAATCTTGTCATTTGTTTATTATTTTCTGTAATTTAGTGTTTGTTTTTTTGTACTTTAGATAATTTTATTTAATTGTATTTAATCTTATTTAGTTTAGGGAATTTATTTAATTATAGTGTAGTGTTAGGTGTAATTGTAACTTAGGTTAGGTTTTATTTTACAGGTATATTTGTATTTATTTTAACTAGGAAGTTATTAAATAGTTAATAACTATTTAATAACTATTGCACCTAGTTAAAATAAATACAAAGTTGCCTGCAAAATAAAAATAAATCCTAAGCTAGCTACAATGTAACTATTAGTTATATTGTAGCTAGCTTAGGGTTTATTTTATAGGTATTTAGTTTTAAATAGGAATAATTTATTTAATGCTAGGAATATTTATTTAGATTTATTTAAATTATATTTAAGTTAGGGGGTGTTAGGGTTAGGGTTAGACTTAGGTTTAGGGGTTAATAAATTTAATATAGTGGCGGCAAGGTTGGGGGCGGCAGATTAGGGGTTAATAAATGTAGGTAGGTGGCGGCGGTGTAGGGGGGGCAGATTAGGGATTAATAAATATAATGTAGGTGGCAGCGGTGTAGTGGGGGCAGATTAGGGGTTAATAAATATAATGTAGGTTGCGGCGGTGTAGGGGCGGCAGATTAGGAGTTAATAAGTATAATGTAGGCGACGGCGGTGTAGGGGGCAGCAGATTAGCGGTTAATAAGTATAATGTAGGTGGCGGCGATGTAGGGGGCAGCAGATTAGTGGTTAATAAGTATAATGTAGGTGGCGGTGGGCTTCGGGAGTGGTGGTTTAGGGGTTCAACACTTTATTTAGTCCTGGCGGGGTCCGTGAGCAGCGGTTTAGGGGTTAATACATTTATTAGAGTTGCGGTGGGCTCCGGGAGCGGCGGTATAGGGGGTAAACAATATAGTATAGTGTGGGTGTTTAGTGACAGGGTACCAAGAAAGCTGTGAAAAAGCCGAAGAGCAGCGAGATTGATGACTGTTAGTTTACAACAGTCCGCTGCTCATCGCCCTGTATTCAGGTCCACGGCAGCGATGTTAGGCGATCTTAGGTGATAACTGCACAAAATACTCATGATGAGGCCTAAATAGTGATTTGTAAAGTGACATAAATAAAAACCCTGGAGATACAGCCTCTACAACTGCACACAATACTCATCATGAGGCCTAAATAGTGATTTTTAAAGTGGCATAAAAACATGTACTATTTCTGCTGTAAATACCTCTACCTACCATCCAAAATAGCAACTGACTAGAGGCATTGATATGTTGTATAACAATAGATTATTGCTACTCTTGAAGGGGGATGACCATCTATAAATGGAAAAATCCGGTTTGGTACACAAGTTCTGACTACCGATTACTGAATAAAGATCTTGAGGGGCCAGCCAGTGAGGAGCACAAAAAAAATATTTTGCCACTGCATAATACAGGCTACAAAACAAAGAGCTTACAATTTTGCATTTAGGCTGCTGGTATATTTGATGAATAGAAGAAACATTTATGCAAATGATTATCCATTTTTCTTTACTTGCGTGATTGAGTTTAAAAATCAGAATCATAAACACAAATAGCTTTCAGACTCACAAGTAACATTAATATAAAAGCAACAAAATATACAAGCAAATTAGGCACAGTTGAACCATTTTACTAAGATAAGGATAAACCTGATTTATGTATTTATAATTGTTGCTGTTTATGTGGAGGGTTCTTAGTTTCTCTTATCTCTTTCCTACAGGATATAATTAGAATACGCTAAAGTGTTTCACTTCATTTGCAGTTGTTCATATATATTAAAATCATATTGTGATTATAATTAACAATATATAACTCTCTTTTGTGGTGAGGGTATTTAAAATGCAGCATAACTATAAAATCGTATCTTTCCAATAAAACATCATAGCTGTTTAATATACTCATAAACACTATGGCACCGAAAAAGTCTTATTTTTGTTTAAAATATTGTCATACCTGACTGTGATATTTATGCTGAAAAAATGCAATGAACTCTATTTCATTTTTTTTTATTTTAGGTATGCAACTTAATTTTCCTGTAAGTGCATTTAAATAACCAATGAATTGCATGTTTACTAAATTAATTTAGGTTAAAGGGACAGTCTAGTAACAAATAAACTTTCATGATTCAGATTTTAAACAACTTTCCAATTAACTTTTTTCATCAATTTTGCTTTGTTCTCTTGGTATTCTTAGTTGAAAGCTAAACCTAGGTAGGTTCATATGCTAGTTTCTAAGCCCTTGAAGGCCGCCTCTTATCTGAATGAATTTGGTCATTTTTCACAACTAGATGGTGTTAGTTCATGTGTGCCATATAGATAACATTGTGCTCACGCCCGTGGAGTTACATTGGAGTCAGCACTGATTGGCTAAAATGCAGTTTTGTCAAAATGACTGAAAAAAGGGGTCTGTCTGCAGAGGCTTAGATACAAGGTAATCAAAGAGTTAAAAAGTATATTAAAAGATTACTAACTTTTATGTTTTTACACACAAATAAACTACATATTAAGTATAATAAATATCAAGTAAAACTTACTGACCTATTATGTTCTGAAACCGATCATGCATAACGCTATAAAAATCATTTTTATTTTTGGCTGATGACATCACTAAATCCAGCACTCAAATATCGGCACTACATGTTAGAAAGCAATAACCTATCAGATCACTACTTTTTGCATATCATTAGTTGAATATTCAGTCCTAATTCTCATGCACATAAAAATCAACTAAATCGTGCATTCACATATTAAATGAGTCGATTGAGCAGGTCTACCAGCTTCCATACAGTCTATCAGGGAGTGATGTGTTAGATGACGCTGCATAATCTTGCGCATGCGCATAGTGGATTAGAAGAGCCATATTCCAACCTGGGTTGTCAGTCCAGATTGGACAGGAGATAACGATACCCATGAAGTGGGTTTGGAAAGATATGAAATATTGATAGAAGATATTGTCAAAACGGTAACAATCTCATTAGGAGAGTATATTAAAAGGTGCTTGTTAGGATCAATTTATCCATTTATGCATAGTTAATTTTTGCTTACAGTGACCCTTTAATATAATATAACTGTGTTGGTTATGCAAAAATGGGGAATGAGTAATAAAGGGATTATCTATCTTTTTAAACAATAAAAATTCTGGTGTAGACTGTCCCTTTAATGGTTTTCATTATGAATTTAGGATAAACTCAATTTTTGGCTAAATCCCTGCAAGTTTCAGAAATTCCAAAAAATGATACAGAAACAGGTTTAATTATCGTGCTGTCAAGACAGAATAAGATGTTATCTAAAATGTCTAATGCAAAGTAATTCTGCAGAAGAAAAGACCTAAATCTGCAAAGTCAGGAAGTTATTGTAAAGCATTGCTAGAGCCTTCACTCATAATATTCACTACTAATGCTTAATTAATGAGAATAAATGTGAGATGAGAGAAAGATATTAATTTAGTTTGACATTTTTTACCCTCAACATTTTTCTATTGCATATATAGCATGCCTGTGCCTCAATCAATGGTGGGTTTAGTTAACTTAACATTTTAATTTTAACCTCTTAAATGAAGTCTGCTCCAGAATTGTTATTGTTTAAAAAAATAGCTAATAACACTGTTATATTAATATACTTTTACCTCTGTGATTACCTTGTATCTAAGCTTCTGCAGGCTGCCCCCTTATTTCAGTTCTTTGGACAGACTTGCATTTTAGCCAATCAGTGCCCTCTTGTAAGTAACTCCACAGGTGTGAGCACAAGGGTTTTATATATATATATGACACACATGAACTAACGCCCTCTAGCTGTGAAAAACTGGCAAATGCATTCAGATAAGAGGCGGCCGTCAAGGGCTTAGAAATTAGCATATGAGCCTACCTAGGTTTAGCTTTAAACTAAGAATACCAAGAGAACAAAACAAATTTGATGATAAAAGTAAATTGGATAGTTGTTTAAAATTACATTACCTATCTTTAATCATAAAGTTTAATTTTGACTAGACTGTTCCACCCCCCCCCCCGGCTTCCGTGATTAAAAGGACATGCAAACCAAATTTGAATGCTTATAGTAGAGAATGCAATTTTAAACTACTTTCTAATTTACTGCTCTTATTATAGTAGCTGCATTCTCTTGGTTTCCTTTGTTGAAGGATCAGCAAATCACTACTGGGATTTAATGGAACGCACTTGGCAAGCCAATGACAAAAAAAGAAGCAAATTAGATAATAGAAGTACTTGGAAAGTTATTTAAAACTGTCTGCTCTGTCTAAAAGATGTATGTTTCATGTCACTTTAAATGACAGAGAGAGAGAGAGAGAGAAAGAGAGAGGAGAGAGAGAGAGTGGAAAGAGAGAGGAGAGAGAGAGAGAGGTGAGAGAAAGAGGAGAGAGAGTATATATAGGGTCATTCCACATGAAATCAACACATTTTTAGATTTGCTAAAAAGAAATATTCTCAGATATAAACAATAAATTGTTGCATGGGTACCATAAAATTGCCTGTTCAGAGCATTTTTGGATTGTCCATAATCTTTTTTCTATAAGAGCTATATAGCTCCACATGGTGTCTTTGGAAAGCTCATTACCTGTTTTTTTAATGTTATAATTAAGGGGACAGTCTACATGATTTTTGTAATGTTAAAAAGATAGATAACACCTTTACTAGCCATTCCCCAGCTTTGCACAACCAACATTGTTATAGTAATATACTTTATAACCTCTAAACCTCTAAGCCCCTGCAGATCACCTCTTATTTCAGTGCATTTTATCAGCTTTTCACAGCCAGATAGTGCTAGTTAATGTGTGCTATTTAGATAACATTATTCTCACTCCTGTGGACTTATGCATCAGCCAGCACTAATTGACTAAAATGCAAGTTTGCCAAAAGAACTGAGATAAGGGGGCAGTCTGTAGAGGCTTAGATACAAGGTAATCACAGAGGTAAAAAGTGTATTAATATAAAAAAAATGGTTATGAATAACTTGGGAGTTAGTAATAAAGAAATATCTATCTTTATAAACAATAAACATTTTCATATAGACTGCCCCTTTAATTACTGTGATTTGTTACATCTTTATAACTCTATGGCTGTCTAAATATGACTAAACAAACTTACATTTTCTACATTTTTAGGCTTTCAAAATTCAGTGAAGGACTACTAGTAGCAACTTTATTTTTTTTCCTGGGGTACTCATTTTTGATCTGTTATTACTGTGACTGTTTGCGATCTCAGGAATCACTAACCTGGGGTGGTTGTAATAGACACTAGTATAAAGAATAATATGCACAGATACTGATATAAAATTCCAGTATAAACCTTTCAAAAACGTACTTAGAAGCTCCCAGTTTAGCACTGTTGAAAGGTTAGGCTGGTGCACCCACTGAAATGGTTTGGAAAGCAAAAAGAGGAGACACTTCCCCCCTCCCCAGCATATGAAAAGACTCTTTACACAAAAAACAAGCTGGAGTAGATAGATATTCCTATTGGCTGACAATTTCAAATCAGTCAATAGGATGAGAGCTGCTTAAATCCTATTGGCTGGTTTGAACAGCCAAAAGGATTTAAGCAGCTCTCATCCTGTTGGCTAATTTGAAAATGCCAACCAATAGGAATGCAAGGTAGCCCAATATAAAACGGGCATCTTACATTCATTCAGTGTGCGGCATACGATCGCATGAAGAGGACCCTTCACGTCGCATCATGGCTGCGGCACCACCGTTCCAGCTGAGCTCCGTGCCACCTTAGCTCCTCGCCACCGAGATGAAGAAAGAAGATGGCCCCGTGTTGTATGAAGATGGATCCGCCTTTAAGAGGACCTTTATCGCCAGACTTCAGGAATGGTGAGTACCTTATGTCTGGGGTTAGTGTTAGTTTTTTTTTTAGTTTTTTTGGTGTTTTTTTTTTTTTAGATTAGGTCTTTTTTTTATTTTTTTATGGCCACTAAAGAGCTGATTGCCCATTTAAGGGCAATGCCCATACAAATACCCCTTTAGGAGCAAAGGGTAGCTTAGTTTTTTTTTTAGAGTTAGGTCTTTTTTATTTTAGGGGGTTGGGTGGTTGGGGGTTGTACTGTTGGGGGGTAATTTGTATTTTTTTAAAGTAAAAGAGCTGTTAAACTTAGGGCAATGCCCTACAAAAATGCCCTTTTAAGGGCTATTGGTAGTTTAGTGTTAGATTATGGGGTGTTTATTTTGGAGTGGCTTTTTTGTTTTTAAAGGGGTATTAGATTAGGTTTATTTTTTTATTTTGGATATTTTATTTTTTGAAAATAGTAATGTTAGGTTTATTTATAGTTTCAGCTTAGATTTATTTTATTTCACAGGTAAGGTTTAATTTATTTGAAGGTAGTTATATTGTAACTTTAATTTAAAGTTAGCGGGTGTTTAGGGGTTAATAGTTTAATTTAGGTAGTCATGATGTGGGTGTTTGGCGGTTAAGGGGTTAATAGGTTTAGTTGCATATTTGCGATGTGGGTGATTGGCGGTTTAGGGGTTAATAGGTTTAGTTTAGTATTTGCAAGGAGCAGCGGATTAAGGGTTAATTGTTTTATTTAGGTGATAGCGATGCAGTTGGGTGGTGGATTAGTGGTTAATAGGTTTATTTAGTGTTGGCAATGCGGGTGGGTGGCAGATTAGGAGTTAATAGGTCTATTTAGTGTTGGCGATGCGGGTGGGCGGCGGATTAGGGGTTAATATATTTATTTAGTGTTGGCGATGTCGGGGGGCGGTGGATTAGGGGTATTTTGACTATGGGTTTATGTTAGGGTGTTAGATTTAAACAAAACCTTCTTGTCTCCATAGACATCAATGGGGATTGCGTTATAGCGATCGCCATTCCACAATCGCATGTTTTATTTTTTTTATAATCCTTTTTTTCCATTGATGTCTATGGGGGAATACTTGCACTAGCACATCAAGTCAGGACTTGGCTTTTGTGCGGTATGGAGCTTAACGCACCATACCGCACAACAAAAGAAGGTTTATTTGTAACTTGTAATAGCAGCGCAATGGAAAGTGCAGTACCGCTAAATCTTTAGCATTATTTACGCCCCGGGTTTAGTGCACAACTTGTAAACTCTGTGAAAGGCTTTTCAAACATTTATCAGGACTTCATGGAAGCAAAACATACTAAGTACATTTTGATGAAATAAACAATTGCATTTGTCACTCATTTCCATGAGTGACATTGTACTTAGCCGTTCACTAAGATTAGAGAATAGAGCTGAGCATCGGTTACACTTCAGGGTGCAGTCTGTTTCTCCCTCCCTGCACCCTCTAAGCCACAATTAGCCCTTTTCAGGCCTTAAAGGTTTCTTCCCACTTTTAAAACACAGATTTAGACAGTGAAACAAAACACTTACATTCACCTTTACTAAATAAAATAAAAAAGTATAAACTATTTCCTAGGTATCAGGTGACTTTAAACTTTGCAAATATGTTCCTAAAATGGCACACTGCTGAAAAGCAAAAATAAGTATATATATTTTTTTAATTAAATTTTAAAAAAAAGATTTTTATTGAAAGTTTAATTGTTCATTACAGCATTGTGTTAATTGAAACTTTACAAAGGCTTCAATATATGTTTAGACCTTATCGCAAGTCCTTTAGTCTAGTATCAGGTCCAAAAATAAATCTTGCCTTTGATTCCATTCTTGCATTCTTTGGAGTAAAGGTATATGCTGCTAATAATTATATGAAATAGGGAGTTTTTTACTTCATCTTTGAAGTTCTTTAGTTTATGGAATTAGAGAATGCCTGGGTCAATGGGTTGTAAGAGGATAGTGTTTTGTTCATGTGTGCTATAACATCCTGCCAAAAGGATCCCAAGCTATCACATTTCCACCAAATATGAAGATCAGCTTTTTCCCTGCAGCCTCTCCAGCATCTATTGCTGGAATGTTTGTACATTTTCTGCAGTCTCACAGGGGTCAGATACCGCCGTGAAAGGTATTTATAATGCTAACACCCTAGGGTGTAGATGGGGGCACTATCACCAAAATGGATTAGTATATATAAAGAAACAGGTAGAAATGTATCTGTATCAAATATCAATTTAGACACCTATATCAATTATGATAGTCTATATATAATAATAATACAACCATATGTGAGCTATCAATACATAGGAACTACACAATATATGTATAGTCCAATTCAAATCATATGTATGTATGTCACACAGGTAGACAGCTCTCCTCGAGGTATAAGGCATAATTTTATATATAGAAGAAATAGTATGTCAGGTATAGTGTTGTGATGTGCATACATTTTTGAAAGCTGTCAATGGGCGTGCTATGTTATGTTTTTGTTTGTGTGTGACATTTGCGTATGTGTGTACCAATAAAGGGATGGTTTACCCAATCTATTTGCCAGTTACTGTTTTTCAAGAACTTTTCCTGCTGGAGCAATACTTTTATATATATACTCTCTTAGTTGAGGGTACTGTGGTATGTTGGTTTCTTTTTGTGATAAGAAGGGGATATCAGGGTTAATAAATATTGGGGACAGTGGGGACAGTCGAGTTGTCATATGTGTGAAAGTATTGACTGTTTTGTCCTATTGTGCAGATCTACATTCAGGCCGTAGCCATGCAAGCCAACCCACATTACTAGTTTGTGGTATTTCCCTGTCCAGTTTAACCCATTGTTTATTATTTGAATTGAAACTTCAATATTATATGTTGTAATAAGATAGCTAAACTATATATAGCGAGTTATATTGGGAGCTCCTAGCCCTCCCTTTTTCCTTGTCATGTGTAGTGTTTTCCTGGGTTCCCTAGGCCTGATTCCATTCCAAACGAATTGGTCTATATTACTTTGTAGCTGTTGTAGGAAGTTCCTTGGGAGAGGGATGGGAACAGTTTGCAGGACATATAATATACATGGTAATACATTCATTTTGATTACATGTATTCTTAATATCCACAAGAGGGGTTTATTTTTCTAGCTAGATAGGTCCTGTACTAGTTTCTTTTGTAGTTGATAATAGTTAGCAGCAACTTAGTCCTGGGGGTCTTTGGTCAGAATGATTCCTAGGTATTTTAACTGTGCATGTTGTATACGCAGTGGGCATGTCCGTCTTAGCTTGTCAATAATATGGGTTGGAGTGGAAATGTTTAATAGTTCTGATTTTGTTAAATTAAGGTGAAAGTTGGAGAGTTTACCATATTCTTCAAATGTGTCGAGGAGGACCGGTAGTGAGTGTTCTAGATCTGTGATTGTTAATAAGATGTCATCAGTGTACATAGCCAAATTGTACTCCGACATGTGTGTGGTTATTCCTTTAATGTTGGGATTGGAACTAATTTTACATGCAATCACTTTGATCGATATGGCAAACAGAATGGGTGACAGTGGGCACCCTTGTCGTGTGCCATTCTTGATGTTAAAGGGTTCTGAGAGAATTTGGTTAGCCTTAACTTTTGCAGTAGGTTTTGAATAGAGAGAGAATATTTTATCTATGAATTGTTGGCCTATGTTTATTTTGGACAGAGTGGTCCTGAGAAAATGGGATGAAAACGGCTTGGTCCGGTGATATCAAGTGTGTTAATAATGGGTTCAGTCTATCTGCCAGTATTCTTGTGAATATTTTAATGTCGGTGTTCAGAAGAGATATTGGCCTGAAATTTTTGGGGGTGTTGGGTGGCTTTCCTGGTTTGGAGAGAACAGTTATGAATGCTTCCAACATAGATTTATGGAATCCTTCTTCTGAGTTTAGCAAAGTTGCTAGTTTTGGGACTAGGATGTGTGCATACTTTTTATAATATTTGGCTCCATACCCATTAGGTCCCAGGCTCTTTCTTGTTGGGAGTGCCTTGATTAACTTCATGATTTCAGTTGTACTAATGGGTGAGTCCAAGGCTTGAGCTTGCTCTTTAGTAAGTTTGGGTTCATCTATTTTATCTAGATATCTGTGTATACTCTCTATTTTTACTTTCGGTTCTGTTGGGTCTATGTCTTCTCCTGCTATGTTGTATAGGGTGAAATAGTATTTACAAAATGTTTCTGCCATTGAAGGGCTGTCACATATGAAGTGGCCCTTTTTTGTTTTAAGGTGGAAGATATGAGATTTTAGTTGCTTACGTCACAATGCTCTAGCTAAAAGCTTGCCTGCTTTGTTCCCCTGACCATAGAATCTTTGCTGTAAAATGAATGCTTTTTTGTTGTTCTTGTTGTAAAAAGAGCATTTAGCTCATTTTTAGTTTGTGTTAGGAGGTTGAGGAGAGTGGTGTTTTTTGGGTAATTTTTATGTGTATGCTCTAGTTTTTGCAGTTCAGTTAGAAGGGTTTCATACTTAAAGGGACACTGAACCCAAATTTTTTCTTTTGTAATTCAGAAAGAGCATGCAATTTTAAGCAACTTTCTAATTTACTCCTATTATCAATTTTTCTTCGTTCTCTTGCTATCATTATTTGAAAAAAAAGGCATCTAAGCTTTTTTTTGTTTCAGTACTCTGGACAGCACTTTTTTATTGGTGGATGAATTTATCCACCAATCAGCAAGGACAACCCAGGTTGTTCACAAAAAATGGGCCGGCATCTAAACTTACATTCTTGCATTTAAAATAAAGATACCAAGAGAATGAAGATAATAGGAGTAAATTAGAAAGTTGCTTAAAATTTCATGCTCAATCTCAATCACGAAAGAAAAAATTTGGGTACAGTGTCCCTTTAATTATCTTCTGTTTTATTAAGTTAGCTTTTTGTTTAAGTATTTCCCCCCTTATAACACATTTGTGTGCTTCCCATACATTACTTATTGTAGTGTCTGAGGTCCTGTATATCTGAAAGTATTCTACAAGAGATTTTTCTAGATCAGGTTTGATTAAAAGATGACCAAGTAAACTGTTGTCTAGGTGCCACATGAATTGTATCAATGGGCTGTCTGGCCATTCTATTGAGCAAAAGACAGGTGCATGATCGGACCAGGTTTTAGTTAGGATTGAGACCTTATTAATTAGTGCTATCCCTATGGAGTCTGTCAGTATATAATCAATGCGTGAGTATACTCTATGTGGGTGTGAATAAAACGTGAAGTCTCTAGTTGTGAGTTGAAGTGTGCGCCATGCGTCATGTAACGTTAGAGTTTTGATTTGTTCATTTATATTTTTTATTTCTCTTTTGGGGATGGAGGTATTACCCCCTGAGGTATCCATTTCAGGGTTGAGTGGGATGTTGAAGTCCCCTCCAACCAGTAAAGTGCCCTTGGTACATTCTAATATTTACTTTGTACGTCAGTTTACGCATTTATCTTGCTTGCTGTTTGTTGGGAAAATATGTGTTTACTATAGTGATGGGGCATCCATGTAGTAGGCCAATCAAGATAAGGTACCTGCCACACTTGTCTTTTTCTAGCTGTATTAATTGAAAGGAGACGTCATGTCTAATTAGTATGCCAACTCCATTTTTTTCTGGTTGTGCCAGAGGATAAATATGCAGTTGTATATTTGTGGTGTGTCCATTTAGGTTCTTTACCTTTTAAAAAATGTTTCTCTTGAATCAGGATTATAGCCCCTTTTTGTTTATAAAGATCATTAAGGACAATTGACCTTTTTTGAGGAGTATTGAAACCTTTGATGTTAACCCTAATTAGGGTAATTGCATGTGAGTGAGGTTTTCTATTCATGATGGGGTTAGTGTTTTTTGTTTTGAGAATGTAAATATCTAGGTGGGGTATGTAGCTGATGTGGCAACAGAATGTGTGAGGTCTGCTTATGAGATAGGGAATTGGGAGAAGGGTAGTTGGGGAAGATTGGTGCTCGGATAATTTATATGGTATGTAGGAGATTCCCAATGAGAATGAGTCCTGTTAGTAGACCACTGGCTTATGAAACAAGAACGAAAAAATCAAAGTAAATAATAAAAAGAAAAATAACAAATTACAACTTTGTATATTAAACTTAGAAACTAGAGATCGACCAAAAACATAATTTATGCTTACCAGATAATTTCATTTCCTTCTGTATAAGGACAGGGCCGTCTTTAATATTGATTGGACCCTGGGCAAAAAAATTCTTGGGCCCCCCACCCCATGCAATTTTGCTCTCCACCCCAACATCCCAAAAAACAACTAAATCAATTTTTTTTATTATTATTAGCCCAGCGGTGGATCATCCACTGCTGGGCTAATCATTTAAAAAAAAAAATGCAATATGTGAAACTGGACCTAAGCAGTACTAATAAGTAAATAAATATATAAATTCCTCCACTGTGGATTCATTTAATATTCTTTTGAATGTGATTCTGGTGTGAGGTTAGCTGGTTAAAGAGATTTAGGGCAGCCAACAGGAGCAAAGCAAGGTAAAGGAGGAAGCATGGAGGTGCAGACAAATATAAGTTTACTGACTGGAACAGCAGAACTACTATGGGAAGCTGTAAAATCTGAGACAGAGAGAAAATAAAAACAATAAAAATAAACCTTACATTAATGTGTGAAGTATCAGCATGACGCTATACATCATCCACACCAGCACATGTCGCTTCTTTGCTAGGAACAAGTTCCCTCTCACCCTGAACTAGACAATGCTGCATGGGGAGGGGCGTGTGTGCACTAACTTATTCTTTCCACTGACACCTTTCTACAAAGCACTATTCCCCTAACAAACTTCAGTTAGTTGATCTTAGGGCCACAGCAGAAAGAGCAGGGCTAAGAGGACCAGTAGACTGGATGCTGTCTGTCCAAGGCTGCATGGATACAGTGTGAGATGAGTCACACAGCCTCAAGACTGAGGAGAGCAGTGTATGCAGCTGCACAGATGCTCAAATCCTCATGTGCCTGCCGCTCCAGCATTCTGCTGCATGCACCTACAGTCAGCCCTACCCAGAAACAATCCCCACCACCAGAGCAGTTACCTGGTAACAGTGGTAACCCCAGTAGGACCTTTTCTGATGCAGTGGGAAATGGCTGGATGCCGAGTTAGGGCTTTGCATTCAGTGCTGCACAGTGCACATCTAAAACAGCACATGGCACTAGCTTGGCTTGTCACATGACACCGGCACGGTCTGGCACAGTTTTTAAAAAAAATATAAGCACAGTACTTTTGACTGTGACAGTATTAGGACTGAATGTGTGTGTTCCCCATGTCACATCAGCAGTCTGGTATGAACCTTAAAAAAAAAAAAAAAAAACATTTTTTTTCTTTTTTTTTTTTAGGACTCTTGGGCCCCTCAACAGAGACTGGGCCCAGGGCAGCTGCCCCTTTTGCCCTGTGTTAAAGACAGTCCTGTATAAGGAGAGTCCACGGCTTCATTCCTTACTGTTGGGAAATACTGAACCTGGCCACCAGGAGGAGGCAAAGACACCCTAGCCAATGGCTTACATACCTCTCCCACTTCCCCTATCCCCCAGTCATTCTGCCGAGGTAACAAGGAACAGTAGGAGAAATATCAGGGTATAAAAGGTGCCAGAAGAAAACACAAAATGTAGGGGTCCGCCCATCAGAGAAACATGGGCGGGAGCTGTGGACTCTCCTTATACAGATATATCTGGTAAGCATAATTTATGTTTTCCTTCTTAATATAAGGAGAGTCCACAGCTTCATTCCTTACTGTTGGGAAACTTATGCCCAAGCTCTAGAGGACACTGAATGATAATGGGAGGGACAAAAAAGAGGTGGACCCTAATCTGAGGGCACCACAGCCTGCAAAACTCCCGAAGGCTGCTTCAGCTGAAGCAAAAATATCAAACTTGTAGAATTTAGAAAAAGTGTGTAAGGAGGACCAGGTAGCTGCCTTAGATATCAGATCCATAGAGGTCTCATTTTTTTAAGGCCCAAGAGGAAGCCACTACTCTAGTAGAATGAGCCATAATTCTCTGAGGAGGTCTATTTCCTGCTGTTTCATAGGCTAAGCAAATAAGACTCATTAACTAAAAAGATAAGGATGTTGAAAAGACATTCTGACCCTTACGCTTCCCAGAATATGCCACAAACAAGGAAGAAGTGTGTCTAAAGTCCTTAGTAGTTTGAAGATAAAACTTCAAAGCACAAACCATGTCCAAATTATCAAGTAAACATTCCTTCGAAGATGAAGGATTACGACACAAAAGAAGGACCACAATCTCTTGATTGATGTTGCGGTCTGACACAACTTTAGGGAGAAACCCTAACTTAGTACATAGGACAGCCTTATCCAAATGGAACACCAGATAAGGAGGCTAACATTTCAAGGCTACAATCTCAGATACTCTGCAAAACTTTAATACCAGATTTAGACTCCAAGGGGAAGCCGAACATCTGAACACAGGTCTGATCCTAATTAGAGCCCTAACAAAAGACTGAACATCTGGAAGCTCAGAGAGCCTTTTGTGCAGTAAAATAGACAAGGCCGAAATCTGACCCCTCAGAGAACTGTCCGAAAACCCCTTCTCCAGACCATCTTGGAGAAACAACGGAATCCTGGCAACCTTAACTTTATGCAAAGGAAAACCACGCACTTCACACCAGAATAAGTAGGTTCTCCACACCTTATGATAGATGCAACGAGTAACTGGCTTACAAGCTTGGATGAGAGTATCAATAACTCTTTTAGAAAAACATCTCTTGGCTAGTTTAATCTCCATGCATTCAGCCTTGGAGAATCTAGATTTTGATGAACAAAAGGACCTTGTTCCAGTAGATCCCTGCAACAAGGTAACTTTCATGAAGGAGAAGATGACAGCCTCACTAGGTCCCTGAACCATGTCCTTTGCGGCCACAATGGAGCAATCAGTATTACTGACGCCTGCTCCTGCTTGATGCAGGCCACTACCCAAGGAAGGAGTTGTAATGGTGGAAAAAGGTAGATTAGATTGAACCTCCAAGGCACCGCTAATGCATCTATTAGCTCTGCCTGAGGGTCCCTGGACCTTGACCCATATCTAGCTAGTTTGTTAGTGAGATGAGACGCCATGAGATCTATCTCCGGCATCCCCTATCTGTAGCATATCTCTGCAAACACTTTGGGATGGAGAGACCATTCCCCCGGATGAAAAGATTGTCTGCTGAGAAAATCCGCTTCCCAGTTGTCCACGCCTGGAATGTGGATCACTGACAGCGAACAGCTGTGGACCTCAGCCCACTCCAGAATCTGAGATACTTCCCTCATTGCTAGGGAGCTTCTCGTTCCCCCTGATAGTTAGATAGATGTAAGCCACCAAGGTTATTTTGTCTGATTGGAATCTGATAAACCGGGACAAACCCAGAAAAGGCCAAGCCTTCAGAGCATTGTAGATTGCTCGAAGCTCCAAAATGTTGTTTGGGAGGGAGCAATCCTCCTGAGACAACAGGCCCTATGCCTTTTTGGCACCCCAAACAGCTCCCCATCTGGAGAGGCTCGCGTACATTGTCACAATCTCCTAGGATGGTCTGAGAAAGGATGTCCCTCTGGATAGATGATCTGGACAGAGCCACCAAGAGAGTGATTATCTTGACCAGTTGTCCAGGGAAATCTGTTGAGACAGATTCAAATGTTCACAGTTCCACTGCCTCAGTATGCACAACTGTAGCGGCCTGAGACAGAACCTGGCAAAAGTAATTGTGTCCATGCTGGACACCATGAAACTAATTACCTCCATCTATCATAGTACCCAGGAATTATACCCTGGTGCTTGGAATGAGAGAACTCTTCTCTAAGTTTATCTTCCATCCATGTGATTGAATAAGAGAGAGAAGAGATACCAAATGGTCCTCTACTAGCCAAAAGCATGGTGCCTGAGCCAGAATGTTGTCCAAGTAGGGAGCTACTGCTATACCTTGGGTTCTGGCGATGGCCAGGAGAGCTCCTAGAACCTTTTTAAATATTATTGGGGCCATAGCTAGACCAAGTGGAAGTGCAATAAACTGGAAGTTCTGATCCAGAAACGCAAACCTTAGGAACTGGAAGTGGTCCCTGTGGATTGGAACATGAAGGTAGGCATCCTTCAGATCTATAGTGGTCTTGAATTGTCCTTCCTGAACTAGAGAAGAATGGACCTTATTGTCTCCATCTTAAACGAGGGGACATTTAGAAATTTGTTTAAGCACTTTAGGTCCAGAATTAGGCGGAAAGTGCCCTCTTTCTTTGGGACCTCAAACAGGTTTGAGTAGTATCCCAAATCTCTTTCTGCGATAAGAACCAGGACAATAACCCCCAAGGAGGACAGATCCCGCACACACCCCAGAAAGGCTTCCCTCTTTTCTGGTTTTAAAGACAGGCTTGAGAGGAGAAATCTGCCCTTGGGTGGATGAGATTTGAAACCTATCTTGTATCCCTGAGTTATGACCTCCAGGACCCATGGATCCTGCACGTCCCTGGACCAAGCATCTGAAAAAAGTGACAGTCTGCCCCCTACATGATCCGGCTTTGGATCGGGGGCTGCACCTTCATGCTGACTTGTTTTTGGAGGGCTTCTTGTTCTGCTTGGATTTATTCCAGAATTGAGCCGGCTTCCAAGTGCTCTTGGTTTACTTGGGCTTAGAGGAGGACTGCTGATGTTGGGACTTTTCAGAATGAAAGGAACGAAAATTAGATCCTTGTCCCTTAGATTTGTTCTTTTTATCCTGCGGTAGGAAGGTACCCTTGCCCCCTGTAACCGTGGAGATAATAGAGTAAAGGCCTTGATCAAATATAATGTGTCCCTTAAAAGGGAGGGAAAGTAGTCTAGACATAGAAGTTATGTCTGCAGACCAGGACTTCAGCCAGAGCGCCCGACACATCTGCACTGAGAAACCAGCAATTTTAGCATTAGCATTAGAATAATCTGCATGTTTGCATCACGGATAAAAGAATTAGCAATTCTCAAAGCCTTAATTCTGTCTTGGATAACGTCGAGGGGACCCTCAACCTCAATCAATTCCATTAAGGAGTCACACCAGTAAGCTGCAGCTCCAGCAACCGAGGCAACAGCCACTTCCAGGTGAAATAAATATCCTGTATGCTGAAACATTTTTTGGAGAAAAGTTTCCATATTTTTATCCATCGGCTCTCTGAAAGATGAGCTATCCTCAAGAATGATAGTGGTACGCTTAGCTAACGTGGAGATAGCACCATCCACCTTAGGGACAGAACCCCACAACTCCAGCTGAGAGTCCGGGATTGGGAATAATTTTTTAAAGGCAGACAAAGAGGAAAAGGAAGATCCAATTCTATCCCATTCGTTTTTAATAATATTTGCAATTTTTACAGGTACAGGAAAAGTTAGCGGGGCTACCCTGTCCTTGTACACTTCTTTAGAAGAAAACATAGGTGTTCAATTTTAAAACTAAAGGCTGGCTCCTCTGCAGCTGGAGGCCTAGAGGTAGCAGACTCCAATTCAGAAATTTCACCCTTTGATGACTCAAAGTGTGACCCATCCTGTGATACTTGAAAGGCAGACAAATCAAGCAAATCACTGGATGTCCCCTGCACTGGAGCTATGTTTAACTTTTCGCTTGCGCTTAGCAGGGCGAGGTAAAGCACTAAGGGCCTCAGACACCGCCGTCTTTAACTGCACAGTAAAGTCTGAAGGCAAAAGGCATGTGACAATAGAGATGATTGATGGGTATGCACCTCACTGGACGGTGAGTCCTCAGAGGTGGATGGCTCAGTCGTACTAAAGGGGTAAACCTTCTTAGATATAGTAACCTTGTTGATGCATATGGAACATAGTTGAGAGGGCGGGCACACCAAGGCCTCCTCACAATATAGACAGGTATTACTATTAGGAATAGAGGGAGTACCCTCAGGCATATCAGGATCCTCCATAGCTCGCGCTAACAACAGTAGGATACAAATAAATGCACTTTTTATTTCAAATTCTCACAAAAACGGCACCTTTATACCCCAATGACTGGGGCACTCACAACCTCTTAGACCCAGGCGACCAGAGAAGAAGTGCTCTCCGACAGCTAGCTCGATCAGGAAAGAGAAAACTAAAGTGTGAACACACCTGGTCACGTGGTGCGCAATGCCGGACTGTCCCTGCTATGAGTAAAAGTGTGCCAAGCTACAAGCTGCGCAGCGTTCAAAGTGAAAGTAAAAACACCTGTATGTTCCGTTACCGCATAACGTCTATGAGCCCCCAAAAAAATTCACACATAAAGCAGCATAAATCAAAGAACACATTTGATTCATCCCCACTGTTCAATAACCTACCTCAGGAGATATTAACTCATATTCTGTAAAGAAAAAAGGAGTCTCACTGTGACTCTGTCTTCAGCAATTTCAACATAAGTAAAAATTGAAACAATCTTACCAGAATCCTTGCTGTGGAACAGATACACAGCCTCTTAAGTGTGACAGTCTTGTAGCATCGCTCCTGACATGGACTTGAGTGAAGAAAGCAGACAGTGAAACTCGTCAACACTGGTTGCTTAAGGAGCTGTTAGCAGGCAGTCTGGATGGGTTAGCAGAAAGACTCTCCCTGCATCTCCAGACTCTAACTTTCGGCAATGCTCTCACTGAGAGGCTGACAAGACTACTTAAAACTCCAGTTCCATAATAAAAGGCATATATCCCTCCTGAGGAACAACTCCGAAATCTTCTGACACTTCTCTGCCATCCTCCTGTGACAAAAGGTAAAGCATGACTGGGGGATAGGGGAAGTGGGAGAGGTATTTAACCTTTGGCTGGGGTGTCTTTGCCTCCTCCTGGTGGCCAGGTTCAGTATTTCCCAACAGTAAGGAATGAAGCCATGGACTCTCCTTATATTAAGAAGGAAATATTGTGTAGATCGTTTCAGTATCCTTCATTTCTTGGACCTCTTTGTTTGATGTCAGTTGTTATCGGGAGGAGATACTTAATATTGCCTGTCTAATATGGATGTTTTTATATTATTATGATATTATCGAATGATTTCAGCTATTGTGGTTATAACTTGCAAAATGATGGGTTTATACGTTTGTTTGTATCTCAGCTAATCAATGATGTCTTACGTCAGAGAGTCTTAATTGTTGTTTTAAACTGTAGTGGCAAAATGTGATAATTGTTTGCAAGGTAAGCATGAGTGTTAATAGATTTAGCCTGTCTTCTTGTGGTGTGGTGAGTGATGGGGGTAAGTCTCTTTACCTTCATTGTGTCCAGTGAATGCTGCGTTATGTACATGTTTATTATTTAGTAAGTATTTTAAGGTGCTCATTACATTTCTTATACTTATTACCCTTAAATTCAACTGAGTTAAACATATAACATGATATATACTTATAGGTATTTTAAACATTTTATTTTTTCTCCCTTAACAGTCCACAACTGGATTAAAGTCATTATATTGAATATTATAAGACTTAAAAGAGAAAGGGGGTGGAATTAGAACCTGACTATACTCATCTGTCCATCCAATATTGGGGAAGGTGATAATGTCTTTAGTCCAGACCAGAAGGACTTCCATGGTGTTGTTCTTGCTGGTGCTGAAACTGTGGCACTTCTTCACTTTGTGGTTCATTGGTGACTTGGTTGTTGCTTGTAAAAGAGGTATCCTGATTTATGCCTAATTCGGAGTTGAAATGTAGCCTTTCTTCCTCTGTCTTAAGCACTGCGGTTTTGCTATTCTTGTTAGCAATAATGCTAAGTGGGAATTCCCAGTGGTAGGAACCTTACAATGATGTCCCTTGGTGGGGCCTTGTTATGTGGTTTTGGATATACTGCCCTGTGGGCTCTCTCCAATGGTATTTCTTGTGCAGATGGATTGATGAATTCTGGGACCCGCCCTTATCGCCCTTATCTTGAGGTTATTCTTCCTGTTATGGTTATCTAAATCTTCAATTTTCTCCATAAGATCAAGGGGAAGATTTATCAAGCTCTGTATGTAGCTTGATGACCCTGTTTCCATGCAAGCCCTCAGGTTAAGGTTAAGAAACAAATCTGCAGGGGGCGGCATTGCACCAGCAGCTCACAAGAACTGCTGGTGCAATGATAAATGCCGACAGTGTATGCTGTCAGCATTTATCGATGTGCAGCGGACATGATACGCTACATCGTATCATGTCCGCTTGCACTATGATAAGTCTACCCTATAGTGTCTTGTTGCTGGGTTAGTTGCTTGACATTTTGTTGTACTGCAGTGTGGAGCGAAGATTGTAAATCTTCCATCTTGTCTACTCTATTCGCTATCAAAGTTATGTCATTTTTTAATTCTTCAAATAGACCTTTTACTTTTGTCAGCATTTCTTTTAAGTCTTCCTTAGAAGAAAGTAATTTGAGATCATCTTTCGTAATTAAGTTAGTCTCACCACTGTGTGGTTAAGTGTCTTGTGAGCTTGTTTGTTGTGGTGGAGGGTCTGAAGCACTGTCTGCTCTGTGAATTTGTGCAGTTAAGTATTGACTCATAGTGACTGTTTTCCCTGGTTTCTCCACTTTTTGTGTTTTTTTGCATGGCATAACCGTGTTTCAGTTAGGTACTCTTTATGTAAGATACACGTGATGAGAAGTGAATTGCTCTTTTTGAGCTTCAGAGCAGTTATACACAGTCTTATGGTTATTTATCTGGATTTCAAAGTATTTTGTCTATGAATTTAATTTCTGTATCTCAAGCCGCAGAAATCAGGGTTAATAATGGTTGCCTGGTAATATTAGATTATTGGCCTTTGTGTATTTAATAAACCACAACGGATAGTATGCCTGGGTTTGGTGGATTGTGTTAAGTTGTTCTCCCTTGTTTGCTAGTATTTATAGCTTGGCTTTGTGTATGCTTTAATTGCTGCTTGGCTTCGGATGTAGTATAGTGTTGTTTCGGTATTTTATTATTATTATTATTATCGGTTATTTGTAGAGCGCCAACAGATTCCGCAGCGCTATTTTATTATGAATTGTCCCCTCAAAATCGTTTATTGTTCCCAGTGAGTATCTTCTATGTGAGGGTAATCATTTTAAACTTGGATAGGCCTTATGTGCTCTTAAAATCCCCTTCTTTAAGTTAGATGTGGCGACTGAGCCATTAGTGTGAAGCGGGTATACCTCTCAAGGTGATGGTGCAGATTGTCCCTGAGCACGTTTATTTTAGGGCCTATCTCCGCTGTCCCAGACTGGTTTGTCCGATGAGTAGAAGCTGCAGTGTGGTATCTTCAAGCTGTGGTTTACCTTATCTCCCCACACCGCTGTGTGAACACTAGTGGAGTCTCTGGATCCCTGCAAAAGGTCCTCGTGGATTGATGGCTCAGTTTTAATGTGCATGGCTGCTGACAGACCCTCTGTTAGTTGCAATGTTTTTTGCGGTGCATACTCTGCACGTAGTTCCTCTGTACTTACATCAGCAATAAAGAAACCGACTTCCTACAATCATGGCGTCCATCTTGTGAGGCCACGCCATGATTGGAGGAAGCCGGCTTCGTCATTGAAGTGCTAAGTACAGAGGAGCTGCGGGCGGAGGATTGCCGGTCCGGGTTTGCTAATGAAAAAGGTAAGTATTTTTTTAAAAAAATGCTGCAAAGTAAAGTTTAATGAATGAAAGTGCCCCTGTTTTTTATAGTATATTTAAAAACTGGGCATTTATTCATTTAACTTTACATTCACTTTAAAGGGGAGTTATAAAAGCTTAGTTAATTCAGTTTCAATTTGTCTTTGAGACTGACAGGAAGTATATACCTCTGCACAGCAAGTCTCTGGGATAAATTCCTTTTTGAAATGTAAGAGCGCTATAGAATTTTGCAGCCCTATACAAATAAATGATAATAATCATAACAGACAAAAGAAACAATGTCCTTTTTAGAAGTAAAATCGGTATTAACTCAATGCAATCTTAATATTTATTGATAGATAATTATGGGGCATATTTATGATTGTGCGAGAGGACATGATCCGATATAAAGGATGTCCGCTGCACATCGATAAATGCCGACAGCATGCGCTCTCAGCATTTATCATTGCACCAGCAGCTCTTGTGAACTGCTGGTGCAATACCGCCCCCTGCAGATTCACGACCAATCGGCTGCTAGCAGGGGGTGTCAATCAACCTGATGCTCTAAGCCGCCTCAGAGCAGACCGGTACTTCATAACTTCATAAAGGCCGTTGCTTCATAACGTCTGTTTCCGGCGAACCTGAAGGCTCATTGGAAGAACTGTGCATCAAGCTCCGTATAGAGCTTGATAAATATGCCCCTATGTGTGAATTTCAGTATAATTTTTTCACTTGAACTAAACAGCTCTATTAAAGTACTGGAGGCAGATATAAAATGTTGTCTGTACACAACTTCATATTTAAATGAAAGTAAAAGAAAATATATTATGCCACAGTTACTTTAGAAATAACTAGTACTTGATTACATTTTAAATATAAAGAGAACACAAACTTATTTCAGGTTAGAAATTCCATCCCCATAAGCAATCCATACATAGATCTAAATTCAGAAACTTGACATTACTATGAATGAACTTTGTATTTATTTTCAGAAAGAAAGAAAAAAATAACATAGCAAAAAGCAATTTTAATAGGCTAAACATTTGAAGAAAATACGAAGGGCCAGATTACGAGTGAAGCGTGTGAGCGATAAGGGGTTTATCGTGCTTGTTTGACCTCGCCGAGCTTACTGCTGCTATTATGAGTTGAAAGTAAAAGCGATCACTTGAGTGCAATCTTGATTTATGCTAGAATGATTACCACAACTTCAGAGCTCTGGTTAACACATCAAAAATACACTTCAAAGTGCACTTACACGCATAATAACACTATCTAATAAAAATCTATTACAAAATAAAAGTTATAAGGGCTCAAAGATATGAGGCCTCAGAAAAAAATGGCAGGCAAATTACTTTAACATTGAGATACATACATATGCATGTCTTAAAATTTATATGTATATATACAGTATATCTATATATCTATTTAAGTATTTATATACAGATATAAACACATAAATACATATGTACACATATATAGAAGTGCATTGGAGCCCTTTGCAGTTAAGTAGCTGAAAACATGAAAAATCGTATTTATGCAATATTCAAATTTAATATAGTGTTATAGTGTGTTTTACTGTAAATATTTCACATTCTAATGTTTGGCACGAATTAGAATATTTTCTATGTATTTATTAATATATATATATATATATATATATATATATATATATATATATATATATATATATATATATATATATATATATATATATATATATATATATCAAAGAAAACAAAGTTGTTGCAGACAGCGGTTGTAAGGTAAAAATCACAGTCTTTATTTAAACATAGTTAAAAGTAGAAACACTCCAGAGGTCACACAGGTACATCACAGCAATGGGTCCGCTAACATGTTTCGGCCTCAGGCCGTAATCATAGCTAAAGGACAAAGCACCTGAACCACTTAAAAAGGCACCAGGATAACCCTGATTGGGTAAAATCAAAGGCAAGCTGTGTGTTAACTTTAACTCTATGAGTACTTGTACACATAATAGTTTAACCTGTGGTCTGAAAGGGAGAAAATAGCACAAATACTAATTTACAAACTATACAGTCAAATGTGTTGAAAAGATTTTGTAAAAGTATTGAAAAAGTATTTGAGAAACCTTAAGAGGAGCGGCACATGAATGTAGTTGAAACATTTATACATTTAAACAATTATCAATTGTAAAGTGATATTATAATGTAAAGCATACTATCACTGCATTATTTTATTTATTTAGTCACTCATTTGAAAGCAAAAGAATATGTTTAATCTAACAAAGTTCATACCCACTAACTGAACTAAAGTGGGAGCTAGATGTATGTGTGTAAGTAAAATAGAGCAAAACATAATATGCTAACTTAGTAGATGCAACAAAAAATCTGAAATCTAGACTAATGGCAACAACAGGTGCTGTATGAAAAATGAAAGAAAATGGTAAAAATAAAAATGAAAAATGTATAATGATGTAAATAATAAAAAGTAAAAAATGGAGAGTAAGAAAAATATATAAATATATGAAAAACATATGAAAAACACTGTAGGGATAGTAGTATACCATTAGTATACCAAATAGAGAGTTGTATATACATAATGTTCCAATAGAAAGATGGATTATACACATGAGTAAAGGACGGTATATATACAAGTCAATAGATATACCAGTAAATACAGGGCTGAGAGCAAAGTTGGACAAACTGAAGTACAGCAAGAAGGTGCACGATTGGGACAAGCTGCTGCATGATGGGGAAGAAAAGAAAAGACCTGAGGCAACAATAATTTATTGAATATTTATATTTATAGAATATTTTCTATGTATTTATTAATAGATATATATATATATATATATATATATATATATATATATATATATATATATATATATATATATATATATATAGTTACCTATATGTACTCATGTACAGTATATATAAAGGTATAGATTTATATTGTACAAAAATACCAACAGGTATATGTAGAAATATGTATTTATGAAAAAATAGAAGATATTCTTCTATGTGAAGAACATTAGAATATGAAATATTCATATTTTTATGTCAGGTTAGCGCACATGAGAATATACGATAGGGGTTTGCGTGAGAGTGGGGTCTTTTTTCTACCTTTTTTATTTCCCATTGACTTCTATGGGGGAATATATTAACGTGCACGCTATATTCTACCTTCGACTTTTTGCGCTTATTGGGTTAGTGAGCGAGCAAAAACAGTTTACTTTCAACTCATAATACGAGCGCAACCTGACACACAAAAACTTACTTCTAGTGCAATTAACACTCAAGCGGGAGCGTTAATTAGCACTCCACTTGTAATCTGGCCCTTAATAAGTATGTTTGAAATTTTATTTTTTAATCAGTTGAAGAGTACCATACATAAGATGTAATAAATCATAATAACAATTAGTATTAATAATTATCATATTAATAATAATAATAATACACAATGCTAAATAAAATTATGGTCATTTAATTTTATACAGTAAATTTTCTTTCTGTTTTTTTTTGCATATGTATCACAGCAAAGTGTGTATTACTGTATTTTTAGGCATTCCCGTGGGGGCCACAGAAAATATCAGTGTGAACATTATCAATATTCTTTAAAAGGTCAGAAAAGATCAGATCCATGTCCTGCATGCAAAGAGAAAAAATATATGTTGAGCAGTTCTCCCTCTAAGGCCAGTTTTGTGAGCAGTCCTGCAGTGAAACAGTTAATAAGGATCTGCATTGTTTACTAATTGCTCTAATTAACTGTTTCATTGCTGGGCTGCTCACAAAGCTAGCCTTAGAGGGAACACTGATGTTCAGTAATATGTAGTTCTTTTTAAAGAAAGCATAAACTGACATTGGTAAAAAGATAAGCAGTTATACATTTTAAAAAACAGTTTTATATTATATGTAAACATATTGCAGATTTTAGCTTTAAAAAAAAAATAAGTCTATCTATACTGTGCTGCCGATTTATCAAGGGCTGAATGGCCCGTGATGCCCCTGTTTCCGCGCAAGCCTTCAGGCTCGCTATAAACAGCAGTTATGAAGCAGTGCTCTTAAGACCGCTGCTCCTTAACTGGTCCACCTGCTCTGAGACAGGGGACATCAATCTGCCTGATCCTATATGATCGGGTTGATTGACACCCCCTGCTAGCAGCCAATTGTTTGCAAATCTGCAGGGGGCGGCATTGCACAAGCAGTTCACCAGAACTGCTTGTGCAATGCTAAATGCCGACAGCGTATGCTGTCGCCATTCAGCGATGTCTGGCGGACATATCACACACACAGACACACAATACAATCACACACAATACCATATCACACACACAATACATATCACACGCACAGACACACAATACAATCACACACAATACCATATCACACACACACAATACCATATCACACACACACAATACCATATCACACACACAATACAATCACACACAATATGGGACTCCCATAGCAGGGGGGGGGGGGTGCGAGGTTGCCACAAATTTTTGGTAAAAAAAAAAGTTTACAAAAATAAAAAAAATTGTGCTGAAGCTGGGGCCCCCTGCGACTGTTGCATCACCGGTAGTTCCATCCCTGAGTGTGATATCATGTTTATTCTTCCCAGTCAGTCCTGTAATGATTTGTAATATATAATCTATAAAATTGATGGTTTCCTAAACTCTACTGAGTTTTTATAAAGTAACGAATACTGCCATGTTTAAAGTGACAGTAAAAAAACCTTGATATTTTTAAATAAAATGTTTAGTTATGCCTAATTAAACAAATTTGCAAAACATTTTCATTATTTTTTCCCCCTTTTAATGTAATTTAAAGGGACATAATACTCATATGCTAAATCACTTGAAACTGATGCAGTATAACTGTAAAAAGCTGACAGGAAAATATCACCTGAGCATCTCTATGTAAAAAAAGAAGATATTTTACCTCACAATCTCCTCAGCTCAGCAGAGTAAGTTCTGTGTAAAAAGTTATACTCAGCTGTAGCCCAGCTGCAGGTAAAAAAAAATTAAGAAATGAACAGCAGCCAATCAGCATCAACAGTGCTGAGGTCATAAACTCTTTTACTGTGATCTCATGAGATTTGACTTAACTCTCATGAGATTTCATTGTAAACTTCCTTACACTGAATATGAAAATAACATGAGAGTGTATGCGGTTCATCCCTTCAGCTGTCCCGGGACAGACATACTGATATGCTGCTTAGAAATCCTTTACCATGGGATGTGGCTACTGAGAAACTTTTGAGGTAAAATATCTTTCTTTTTTACATAGAGATGTTCAGGTGATATTTTCTAGTCAGCTTTTTACAGCTATACTGCATCACTTTCAAGTGTTTATACATTTGGGTATTATAGCCCTTTAACACTGAAAATAGAGTAATTTCTTACTCTTAAACCTTGAAATACACACTGCTGACTTCCCAATGCTAACTTTTTTTATATACACTGATTAGCCACAACATTGAAACCACTGAAATGAATAGCATTGATTATGTTGTCACAATGTCACCTGTCAAGGAGTGTGGTATGTTAAGCAGCAAATGAACAGTCAGTTCTTGAATTTCATGTATTGAAAGCAGGAAAAATGGGCAAGCAAGAAGATCTGAGTGACTTTGACAAGGGCCAAATAGTGATGGCTAGATGACTGGGTCTCCAAATGGCAAGTCTTGTGGGGTGTTCCCAGTATGCAGTGGTTAGCACCTACCAAAAGTAGTTCAAGGAAGGACAATGAGTGAACTGGCGTCAGGGTCATGGGCGCCCAAGGTTCATTAATGCACATGGGGAGTGAAAGCTAGCCCGTCTGGTCCGATCACACAAAAGAGCTACTGTTGCTGAAATTGCTGAAAAAAATTAATACTGGCCATGATAGAAAGTTATATCCAAAATACAAATAGTTTGGAACACAGTACTCTGTGTGGCACGGAACCTGGATCAGCCACTTGCAGTTTGCATACAATAGAAATAAAGTTGAGTTCCAGCCACCAAATATCTTTAAAAGGGACCATTTTTCAAACATTGCAAGGTCCAAAGTATGTCCAATAGACAATGTTTCGGCCTACAATCAGCCCTTAATCATGTATGTGACATGATTAAGGGCTGATTGTATGCCAAAAACACTGTCTATTGGACATACTTTGGACCCTGCCATGTTTGAATAAAGGTCCCTTTTAAAGATATTTGGTGGCTGGAATTCAACTTTATTTCTATTGCATGATAGAAAGGTGTCAGAACACACAGTGCATCACAGTTTGCTGCGTATGGAGTTGCGTATCCGCAGACCAGTCAGAGTGCCCTTGATGACTCCTGTCCATCCCTGAAAGTGCCTTTAATGGGCCAGAGAGCGGCAGAACTGGACCATGTAGCAATGGAAAAAGGTTTCCTAGTCTGATGAATCACGATTTATTTTAGATCAGGTGGATAGCCTGGTGCATATATCATTACCTGGTGATAAGATGGCAACAGGATGTACTATGGGAAGAAGGCAGGCCGGTGGAGGCAGTATTAAGCTCTGGGCAATATTCTGCTGGGAAACCTTGGGTCCTGGCATTCATGTGGATGTTACTTTACCACCTACCTAGAGATTGTTGCAGACTATGTACACCCCTTCATGGCAATCTCAATACAATTGAGCATCTGTGGTATGTACTGGACCAACAAATCCGATTCATGGAGCCCCGACCTTGCAACTTTCAGGACTTAAAGGATCTGCTGCTAATGTCTTGATGCCAAATACCACAGAGCATGTTCAGAGGTCTTGTGAGGTCTGTGCCTCCATGAATCAGAGCTGTTTTGGCAGCACAAGGGGGACCTACATGATATTAGGCAGGTGGTTTTAATGTTGCGGTTGATCAGTGTATATGTGCCTAGTTGGCTTTAACTGATAAGAACTGAAAGACAAGGCACTTAATGCTAACTTTCAGGCAGTGGCTAGCTTTGCTGTCTGCAGACTAAAACCCAGATTCGCTCCTCCAAATAAGGCAAATAGAGTGTGGAGTTTGGCTATTGTAAACATTAATGCAGTAAAAAGGATGCTAATTTTGTTTTAAAAATGTTAAAGGGACATGAAACCCGAATTTTTTCTTTCATGATATAGAAAGAGCGTATTCAATTTTAAACAATTTTCCAATTTACTTATGTTATCTAATTTGCTTCATTCTCTTGTTAGCCTTTGTTGAAAAAGCATATCTTAATACGCTCAGTAGCTGCTGATTGGTGGCTGCACATAGATGCCTTAGGGCCTAATTATCAAGCTCCAAATGGAGCTTGATGCCCCTGTTTCCTAGCGAGCCTTCAGGCTCTTAAGACCACTGCTCCATAACTGGTCCACCTTCTCTGAGGCTGCGGACATCAATCCACCCGATCCTATATGATCGGGCTGATTGACACCCCCTGCTAGCGAATCTGCAGGGTGCTTCATTGCACAAGCATTTCACAAGAACTGCTTGTGCCATGATAAATGCTGACAGCGTATGCTGTCTGTGTTCATCGATGCCTGTCGGACATGATCCGCTGAGACAGATCGATGATAAATGTGTGTGATTGTGCATTGCTATTTATTCAACAAAGAATATCTAAAGAATGAAACAAATTAGATAATAGAAGTAAATTGGAATGTTGTTTAAAAATTGTATTCTCTATCTGAATCATGAAAGAAAATTTTGGGGTTTTATGTCCCTTTAAGACTTGGCTGATATGTTATTTTATAGCAACACAATAGAAATGTCTTGTAATCACAAGCGGCGAGATTACGAGTTTTGCGGTAACAGGGGTGTGTTGCTAACGCTTAGTTTAAGATCACCGCTCACCTAAAGTAAGGCTGGTATTACAGGTTTTTTTAAACCTGGCGTTAGCCGCAAAAAGGTGAGCGTAGAGCAGAATTTAGATCCACATCTCACCTAAATACCAGCTTTGCTTACGAAAGCGGTAAGCTGGCAAAACGTGCTCGTGCACGATTTCCCCATAGGAAACAATGGGGCTGAGCTGGCAAAAAAAAAAAAACTAACACCTGCAAAAAAGCAGCGTTCAGCTCCTAACGCAGTCCCATTGTTTCCTACGGGGAAAGGAATTTTATGTCTGCACCTAACACCCTAACATGAACCCCGAGTCTAAACACCCCTAATCTTACACTTATTAACCCCTACCCTAATCTGCCGCCCCCGCTATCACTGACACCTACATTATATTATTAACCCCTAATATGCTGCTCCGGACACCGCCGCCACCTACATTATAATTATGAACCCCTAATCTGATGCCCCCAACATCGCCGACACCTACATTATATTTATTAACCCCTAATCTGCTGCCCCAACATCGCCAACAGCTAAATTATAATTATTAACCCCTAATCTGCCCCCCCAACGTCGCCGCAACTATATTAAATTTATTAACCCCTAATCTGTCGCCGCCAACGTCGCAGCCACTATAATAAATGTATTAACCCCTAAACCTGTCTAACCCTAACACCCTCTAACTTAAATATAGTTTAAATACATCTAAAGAAATTTACTAAAATTAAATAAATTATTCCTATTTAAAACTAAATACATACCTATAAAATAAACCCTAAAATAGCTACAATATAACTAATAGTTACATTGTAGCTAGCTTAGGATTTATATAAATTTTACAGGCAACTTTGTATTTATTTTAACTAGGTACAATAGTTATTAAATAGTTATTAACTTCCTAGTTAAAATAAATACAAATTTACCTGTGAAATAAACCCTAACCTAAGTTACAATTACACCTAACACTACACTATAATTAAACTAATTACCTAAACTACCTACAATTAAATACAATTAAATTAAATAAACTAAATTACGGAAAAAACAAACACTAAATTACAGAAAATAAAAAAAGAATTACAAGAATTTTAAACTAATTATACCTAATCTAATCCCCCTAATTAAAAAGCCCCCCAAAATAATAAAATTCCCTACCCTATACTAAATTACAAATAGCCCTTAAAAGGGCCTTTTGCGGGGCATTGCCCCAAAGTAATCAGCTCTTTCACCTGTAAAAAAAAATACAATACCCCCCCAACATTAAAACCCACCACCCACACACCCAACCCTACTCTAAAACCGCTTTTACAAGTCTTGTCAGAATAGCTGTACCGCACACTTTTTTGGTCGTCACGTAACGTCAATACCGCACTTTAACAAAATTCTTTTTTCAATGGGACTTTCATAGCGCCGGTATTACAAGTTTTGCTGTGAGGCCAAAAAAAGTGAGCGGTACAACGTAAAATGACAAGATCCGTACCGCCATCTAAAGTCAGTAGTTATGAGTTTTATGCTACAAAGCTGTAACATAAAACTCATAACTAAACTGTCACATAGTGCACTAACACCCATAAACTTCGTAATTTAGTTTATTTAATTGTAATTAATTGTAGGTAGTTTAGGTAATTAGTTTAATTATAGTGTAGTGTTAGGTGTAATTGTAACTTAGGTTAGGGTTTATTTTACAGGTACTTTTTAACTTATTTTAGCTAGGTAGTTATTTAATAGTTAATAACTATTTAATAACTATTGTACCTAGTTAAAATAAATACAAAGCTGCCTGTAAAATAAAAATAAACCCTAAGATGGCTACAATGTAATTATTATTTATATTGTAGCTATCTTAGGGATTATTTTATAGGTAAGTATTTAGTTTTAAATAGGATTAATTAATTAATTTCGTTTTATTTAAATTATATTTAAGTTAGGGGGGGGTTAGGGTTAGATTTAGGGGTTAATAAATTTAATATAGTAGCGGCGACATTGGGGGTGGCAGATTAGGGGTTAATAAATGTAGGTAGGTGTCGGCGATGTTAGGGACGGCAGATTAGGGGTTAATAAAATTTAACTAGTGTTTGCGAGTGCTGGGTTTTAGGGGTTAATACATATATTAAAGTGGCGGCAATGTCCGGTCGTCAGATTAGGGGTTAAATAATTTTATTATAGTGTTTGCAATGTGGGGGGGGGGCCTCGGTTTAGGGGTTAATAGCTAGTTTATGGGTGTTAGTGTACTTTCTAGCACTTTAGTTAAGAGCTTTATGTTAGCCCATAAAACTCTTAACTACTGATTTTTATATGCGGTAGGAGTCTGGACAGGAGAGGGTCTACCGCTCACTTTTTCAGGCGATCGTAATACCGACGTTAGGAAAATCCCATTAAAAAGATAGGATACGCAATTGAAGTAAGGGGATTTGCGGTAAGCTAAAATCGCGGAAAAAAAGTGAGCGGTAGACCCTCTCCTGCCTGACTCGTAATACCAGCGGGCGTTAAAAAAAAGCATTAGGACCCCTTAACGCTGCTTTTTAAGGCTAACGCAAGACTCGTAATCTAGCCGAAGGTGTTTAAAGTCCCATTAAACTTAAGTTCTCCACGTATCTATATTTTAGCTGTGGACAATAAGGGGTAGATAAAAGCAGGCAATGAAAGATATTGTACAGACAAAACTGTGGGCCCCATCTTTTATTTGCCAGATGGACAATGTTTACTAATAGGAACCTTGTCCTCACGGCTACACAGAGAGCAAACACTGATTGCTGCTCACATTTATCGAGGGCTGTAAATCATTCTGATTGGAATAGATCAGGATGATTTAAGCCTGCAACACTTTAGGTATTGGAGAGGGTAAGTAGCTATGGTCCTAAGGCTGCAGCAACTTAAAGGGACAGTCAACTCCAAAATGTTTATTGTTTAAAAAGATAGATAATCCTTTTATTACCCATTCCCTAGTTTTGCATAGCTAACACAGTTATATTAATATCCTTTTTACCTCTGTGTTTACCTTGTAGCTAAGCATCTTCTGACAACCCCGTGATCACTTGACTTTTTACTTATTATCTATTGACTTGCATTTAGCCAATAAGTGCTGTGTTGTGCAGAACTTCACAGGCATGAGCACAATGTTATCTATATAGCCCACATGAAATAGCAGTGTCCTGTTGTGAAAAGCAAATAAAAAGCATGTGATAAGAGGCTGTTTGTAGTGGCTTAGAAACAGGCAGAAATTTAGAGATCTAAATGTTAAAAAGTATATTAATATAACAATGTTGGTTGTACAATTGGGAATGGGTAGTAAATGGGTAGTAAAGGCATTATCTATTTTTTTAAACAATAACTATTTTGGTGTTGATTGCCCCTTTAACTTGGGGTTCAGGCTTGCTTGCAGCAAGCCTGTATCACTGACAACTTAAAGCTGCACCCGCAGTTTAACAAATTGGGTATGATGTGAAGCATAGGATTATTTACAGTAACATAATTATTACCTTAATAAATTAAATTTCAGAATTTCATATAGTTATAGTCATATTTATAGTTACCTTTTATATTAAAAAAAAAACATTAGGATCAACATGTTTTTGTTTCACATTTAGTAATGTTGTAAAGGACATTTTGACAATTAATGCCTGGGAGAGTAAGCTGGAAATTGAAATCCATTAATAACAGGATACAACAAGCTAATTTATAAACACCTGGATTTTTTTTTTTGTCTTCCATTTTCTTAAATGGGAGTTGAATGCAACCTTCCGTAGCCATACAAAATAGGAGACAGCTTTCAGCATTTTTGGATGCTGTTATCTTTTTCAACAGCTATTTTAACAGATATTCAGCTAGATTACGCGTTTGGCGTTATGAGTGAAAAAGCATCATTATGGCCCATAACAATGCTTTTTCCCTAACGCCGCTTTTACAAGTCTTGTCAGAATAGCTGTACCGCACACTTTTTTGGCCGTCACGTAACGTCAATACCGCACTTTAACAAAATTCTTTTTTCAATGGGACTTTCATAGCGCCGGTATTACAAGTTTTGCTGTGAGGCCAAAAAAAGCGAGCGGTACAACGTAAAATGACAAGATCCGTACCGCCATCTAAAGTCAGTAGTTATGAGTTTTATGCTACAAAGCTGTAACATAAAACTCATAACTAAACTGTCACATAGTGCACTAACACCCATAAACTACCTATTAACCCCTAAACCGAGGCCCTCCCGCATCGCAAACATTATAATAAAATTATTAACCCCTAATCTGGCGCTCCGGATATCGCCACCACTGAAAAAGTGTATTAAACCCTATTCCGCCGCTTCCTGACATCGTCGCCACTATAATAAAACTATTAACCACTAAACCACCGCCCTCCCGCATCGCAAACACTATTTAAATATTATTAACCCCTAATATGCAGTCCGCCCACAGCGCCTCTATAATAAACCTATTAATCCTTAAACCTAACCCTAACGTAACCCTAACACCCCCTAACTTAAATATAATTAAAATAAATCTAAATAAAACTTACAATTATTACCTAAATAATTCCTTTTTAAAACTAAATACCTATAAGATCTAAGCTAGCTACAATATAACTAATAGTTACATTGTATCTGTCTTAGGTTTATTTTTATTTCACAGGTAAGTTTGTATTTAATTTAGCTAGGTAGACTAATTAGTAAATAGTTATTAACTATTTACTAACTACCTAGCTAAAATAAATACAAACTTACCTGTAAAATAAAACCTAACCTGCCTTACACTTAAACCTACCATTACAATAAAATAAAATAAAATAAATTAATACAATGGCATCTATTTATCAAGCCGTCAACTTACTTGTATTCGACGGCACCAATACGCTCGCCTAAGATCGCCTAACATCGCTGCCACGGACCTGAATACGTTCTCCAAAATTACCAAAAAAGTTGTCAAAAAGCTGTGCACCAAGTACGGTGCAATGAGCAGCGGACTGTTGTTAACTAACAGTCATCGATCTCGCTGCTCTTCGGCTTTTTCCCAGTGTGGTTATCTATTAATTTAAAATATCTTTACTTTCTACTAAATATAATATACTAAATCTCTATGGTGAAACCACTTAACCCAACACAAATAAATTGTGAAATAAACTCTATGAGAGGGTCTCCATTATTTGCCAAACTGTTTATTTAGGAATCAATATATGTTAATAATAAGATAAATATTTACAGGTATATATATATATATAAATCTATTTTACAGATACAGTCCACATTTTAAGATACAGGGCAACTTTACTACACTAACCCCAATTTGTCCAACACTGCTAAAATAATCATAGGAATGTACTTAGCCATAATTCTTAAGAGTGTCAGCCATCTTTACAGCATGCCCAAGATAAGAAGAGAGAGAGAGAGGTTCTGGTGTTACAGTATTTTATACCCCAATTCAAAAGGGAGTGGCCTTTTGAACTGCCACTCAAGAGGCCATTGGGAGTGTCTTTAGTTCAGAGAGAAAGGTGTACCTGGGGGAAGGGATTTTAATAACAGCTAGGTGAATATTCCAGTGAAAAATGTCACCACATTCCCTCACTTTTTCTTCTCCTATGTTGCCCCTTTTTCTAGTTATACTTACTAGTACAGAAAAACACAGTGGGAGCGAAAACCTTAGAGGAAAAATTCTCCCACCATCCCTTCGGAATCATTCCCTCAGCGATTTGAGCTCTTCTGTACTTTCCAAAGACTGTCAATTCCTAATCTAACTTTATACAATTCATTAGAAAAAATAATTTAAAATTATACATAGAAACACAAAATCTTATGCTAAACCCCATTAGCAATATTTATACAATGGTCTTTAACATTGGGAAAAGTTCATTTATGAGTGTGTGAGTGTGGGTACACTAGATGGGTATGCGTGTAGTAAAATCTTTATTAATAAAGTTTGAATTGTGCCTGTAAAACAAAAGTTATAATGGTTCACTGAAGTTCTTTGATGTCATCTTTTGGCATCTGGTCCTTGCTTTTGGCATCTGGTCCTTGCTTTTGCTTTACCAAATCTCTCTCTTTGAACTACTTTGTTTTTTTCCAAGACCCTCAAAGGAATGAAAAAAGATTAAAACCAGGCATATATTTACTTCACACTACAACACTCCATCTGCAGTAGAAACCACATTTACAGTTATTAACTTTAAGTTGGAAAGTGCCTCTGTTATTGCATCATCCCACTTGCACCCTTACTTAACTTATGTTGCTTGATTTATATGATTATTTACCCCTTTATGCTATATATATATATATATAATTATTTTGGCCTAATGCACCATTTTACATCTCCATTGTGATACATTATACTTATTTAATTTGTCCAACGCCACCATCATAGCTTCATGGTAAGATCAGTCCTGAAGACACCTGAAAAACAACAATCTATAATATGTGTTATTGGGGAAAAACTGGAAGGAAAGGTGAGAAGCCTTCTATCTTCATTGGTTTTCTTCCTGTAAGATAAGACTTCAGACAGTTTACATAGAAATGGTATTACATGTGGCCTCCCAAAACTAATCACAATGGAGGTATCTGTTATTGTTTTTTAGAAAGAGAATACATCAATTAACTATACATTCTTAATATTGGCATTTAAAACTTAATAATGAAAAACACTTAAAATTATTAATTGAACTTAAAACTAAAGTACACATTACACGATACAAATGTACTGCAAACAAATATGCTTATAAACAAAAATGAATGACTAAATTTGAGCCCTCCAGTTCTGTCAGTTGCTTCTTTAGAAACTCAATTTGATCTCTCATTCTCCTGTTTTTTTGTTTGAGTTCCCAATAACTTAAGTTGGCCTTATTGTTTATCTCATTTGACCTCAGCATCCAATTTTCTCCTCTGTTAATATCGCCATTTAAATTCCTGTCTCTCCAGTTTCCTGTATTTGATGCTCTACTATTCTGATATCCACAAACATTCCTTCTATTACCCCTCTCTGATTCCTGCCTGTGAATAGTCAGATTATTCTCCATTGACTGCTTCACTGCAGAATTTGCCTTAATGGTGTATGGGTGATAATTCCACCACTTCTCAGCTCTAGTGAGCACCATATGTAGGTTTGTGGAGTTTGGATCATACAGCTTTACAAACTCCTGACATTTTCTGGGGAGAGCTTCAAGTACCCTCTGTATGTGAGCTGGTGACCCCCAGACCATTTGGGTCTAAGGCTGGCGCAGCACACACCAGAATAAAACTCTTTTTGCTACTTCAAATGGCCCATCTAGTGGTCTCATGGTAATTTCACTAATCTCTTTTCCTAGACTAGTAAAATTGAAAAAGGTTTTAGCTATCCTGCCAGCCTGATCACATATACTAGAATTAAATCCTAATAACCTGTTGGCATAGGGGCCCATGGCATCTTGAAGCAATTCTGTCCATTCCGGCATGCTCATACCTAATTTTATGGCCTTTTCAGTTCCCTTGTGAAACCAATGTGAAAAGTTATTAAAGCTGTTTGTGGGGATTGTGCCCCACCATTTCTTAAAAATGTCTTTATCTGCTACAGTCATTGGCCTAGTCTGATTTGAAAAACCTGTAGGAACTTTCAGGTTGTTAAAATTCTCAGAAATTATGACAGGGGCAATTGGAACAGAACTTGGGTTTTTAGTGGGGCCCATTTGCATTTTATCTTGCTTTACTACTTGTTTTGGCTCTTTTCTTTGTGGCAGTAAGTTATCACTATCTGCATTGTTCCCAGAAATATCACTAATTATTTTTTCTTTTTGTTCAATTTTCATCTGTAACTCAGTAATTTTGTTTGAGTATTCGTTACTGCTGAGTTCTGTTAATTTTAATTTATGTTGTAATTTACTGATCTGTATGGTGTTAGTTAAAGCAGAAAGCTTAATACAATCTCTGTCAGTCTGTGTGTTATCTAACTTTAATTTAAGGTCTTTGTTTTGCTCTGTCAGGTCTCCAATAATGTTCGTTAATCTCTTTATTGTTGAAATCACTGCCTGCGCTATCATACATATTCTTTTATTATTATTAATCTTTTTAAGAGTTAATACCTGTGTTAGTATATCTAAAACACTTTCACACTTGTTGTTTTTAGCTTCTGGGATGAGGAATGGACCATTATATGTATGAATGTAATTGTTAAAGTAATCACAGACATTTTTAACAGATAGCCGTTAGAACTAAAATAAAAAAAATAAAAAAAAAATATATATATATATATATATATATACTAGAATAGTGTGTCTCTCACAGCATAGTAGTTTTTTTTTTTTTTTAAATGTTAACACAGGATGTACAAGATACCATTGAGATGCTAATTTTACGCAACAAAGGACATAGCAGTTAAGCCATCTAGAAGGGGTAGTAATTAGATCTGTTTATAAGCAGGTCAGCATTCCAGCAGAGGTGGTAATATAGTTAAGTTTTTCTAACCACTGCTCATTATTCTTTATTTTAAATATGGGGAACAGACTTAGAATAGTGTGTCTCTCACAGCATAGTTTGCCAGACTATTTTACCTGCCCCAAATGCAAGGAATTATCATATCTATAGGACAATGAAACACCAGACTAAACAGAAATTAAGCAGCACAAAATGAAAAAATTAAATATTGTTCTCTTTTAAAAGGTGTAAACCATCAAAAATACTAACCTAAATAAAATAAAGGAACAAAGCAAAGCAAGGAATCATTTTTACTGATATTTTCCCAAATTGAGGAAAGATTATAAAAATATTTTAAATAGTGTGTAGTAGTTTTTTTTTTTGTTTTTTTTTCAAAGGACATAGCAGTTAAGCCATCTAGAAGGGGTAGTAATTAGATCTGTTCATAAGCAGGTCAGCATTCCAGCAGAGGTGGTAATATAGTTAAATTTAGTTTTTCTAACCACTGCTCATTATTCTTTATTTTAAATCTGGGGAACAGACTTAGAATAGTGTGTCTCTCACAGCCTAGTTTGCCAGACTATTTTACCTGCCCCAAAAGCAAGGAATTATCATATCTATAGGGCAATGAAACACCAGACTAAACAGAAATTAAGCAGAACAAAATTAAAAGATTAAATATTGTTCTCTTTTAAAAGGTGTAAACCATCAATAATACTAACCTAAATAAAATAAATGAACAAAGCAAAGCAAGGAATCCTTTTTACTGATATTTTCCCAAATTGAGGAAAAATTATAAAAATATTTTAATTACAGGAAGATTCTATAGAACTTCTGAAATGCTCATTTCAACTGTAGTTTTGGTTCCAGGATCTGCTCCAAACACAGGAAATGCAAATGTTTAACTTTGTTACCAAAACAAAGGTTACACCTTTTTGTATTCCATACAAACTTAATTAAAAATCTGAACAAAGAAATGGAAGAAGAAGGAGGGAAAAACAAATTATGCTTTAAACTGCTTATGGCTTAGCATATTCCCAAAATTAAACAGTAATTTCTTAACTTTAAATTCTACACAATTTCCCATACAATTCAGAATGAAATTTATGTATAGGGCAAGCTACAGCTCTGGGTGTAACACATTCACAGAAATGAATCCTTTGTAAAAAAAATGTGCAAGAAAAGTACAATCTTTATAAAATGGACATTATATTTGATTTATAAAGGAGCAGAAGTCAATCACTTTAACCTTACTATGGCAGCTATTAAATAGTACTGTAAAGCTTTTGTTTGTAAAAACATTTAGATGGGACCAACACAACACATGTATCTAAAATTCATTAGATTTTTACAGAAAGCAAAAATTCTAAACTATTTTACTCTCAAATTAATTGTTTAAAATCCATGCGGTGACCAATAAAAAAACAAAACACACACATATCTAGCAGGGAAAACTGATAGAAAACTGGCTCAACAATAAAAAGTATCCAGTTTCCAAAAACAAGAAAAATACAAGAGTTAAAGGGACAGTCTAGTATACATTTTTATTATTAAGACAGGACTTTTAATTTTAATCAACTTCCCAATTTACTTCCATCATCAAACTTGCTTTTTTTTCTCTTGGTATTCTAAGTTTAAGCCAAACATTGGTAGGCTTATATGATAATTTCTAAGCCTTTGAGGGCTGCCTCTTATCACATGCTTTTTAAATCTCTTTTCAACACCAAGAGACAGAAAGTATACATGGGCCATATAGATAACACTGTGTTCAGGCACAGGGGTTATTTAAGATTTAGCAAACTACAAACAATCTATAAACAACAGGCCTGCTGAAACCAACCATTATGTGCTTCCCCCATGTAACTATACAAATGCAAATTTATACAGACCAGAAATACAGGTTTTTAAAACCATGCTTTTCTTGAAAAACATTTAAAAGATATATAGATAGATATATATATATATATATATATATATATATATATATATATATATATATATATATATCCTGCAATAATATTATTAACTTTGCTATAAAACACCAAAAATTTAAATTTAAAACAAATCAACATTCATTTGATTCCTGCAAAACTAAAATGGCATATAGATTTGTCTACAACTTCATGGCCGCCAAAATGTGGTTATCTATTAATTTAAAATATCTTTACTTTCTACTAAATATAATATACTAAATCTCTATGGTGAAACCACTAAACCCAACACAAATAAATTGTGAAATAAACTCTATGAGAGGGTCTCCATTATTTGCCAAACAGTTTATGTAGGAATCAATATATGTTAATAATAAGATGAATATTTACAGGCATATATATATAAATCTATTTTACAGATACAGTCCACATTTTAAGATACAGGGCAACTTTACTACACTAACCCCAATTTGTCCAAAACTGCTAAAATAATCATAGGAATGTACTTAGCCATATTTCTTCAGAGTGTCAGCCATCTTTACAGCATGCCCAAGATAAGAAGAGAGAGAGAGGTTCTAGTGTTACAGTATTTTATACCCCAATTCAAAAGGGAGTGGTCTTTCAACTGCCACTCAAGAGGCCATTGGGAGTGTCTTTAGTTCAGAGAGAAAGGTGTACCTGGGGGAAGGGATTTTAATAACAGCTAGGTGAATATTCCAGTGATAACATTTCACCACACCCAGTTTTATTGGTACCCTGTCGCTAAACACCCACACTATACTATACTGTTTTACCCCCTATAACGCCACTCCCGGAGCCCACCGCAAATCTAATAAATGTATTAACCCATAAACCGCCGCTCATGGACCCAGCCGCAACTAAATAAAGTGTTTAACCCCTAAACCGTTTCTCTCTGAGCCCACCGCCACCTACATTATACTTATTAACCCCTATTCTAATGCCCCCTACACCACCGCCACCTACATTGTACTTGTGGGCAGAAGTGGTCCTCCAGACAGGCAGAAGTCTTCATCCAGACGCCATCTTCTATCTTCATCCATCCGGTGCAGAGCGACTCCATCTTCTAGACATCCGACGCGGAGCATCCACTTCATCTGACGTCTTCTTGAACAATGATGGTTCCTTTAAGTGACGTCATCCAAGATGGCGTCCCTTCAATTCCGATTGACTGATAGAATTCTATCAGCCAATCGGAATTAAGATAGGAAAAATCCTATTGGCTGATGCAATCAGCCAATAGGATTGAAGTTCAATCCTATTGGCTGATCCAATCAGCCAATAGGATTGAGATTGCATTCTATGGGATTGGGTGGGTTTTAGACTAGGGATGGTTGCGTGGGTGATGGGTTTTAATGTTTGGGGGGTTTGTAATTTTTTTTACAGGTAAAAGAGCTGATTACTTTGGGGCAATGCCCCGCAAAAGGCCCTTTTAAGGGCTATTTGTAATTTAGTGTAGGTTAGGGCTTTTTTTATTTTAATTTGTTAGGGGGATTAGATTAGGTGTAATTAGTTTAAAAATCTTGTAATTTGTTTATTATTTTCTGTAATTTAGTGTTTGCTTTTTTTGTACTCTAGATAATTTTATTTAATTTTATTTAATTGTATTTAGTTTAGGGAATTAATTTAATTATAGTGTAGTGTTAAGTGTAATTGTAACTAAGTTTAGGTTTTATTTTACAGGTATATTTGTATTTATTTTAACTAGGAAGTTATTAAATAGTAAATAACTATTTAATAACTATTGTACCTAGTTAAAATAAATACAAAATTGCCTGTAAAATAAAAATAAACCCTAAACTAGCTACACTGTAACTATTAGTTATATTGCAGCTAGTTTAGGGTTTATTTCACAGGTAAGTATTTAGTTTTAAATAGAAATTATTTAGTTAATGATAGGAATATTTATTTAGATTTATTTTAATTATATTTAAGTTAGGGGGTGTTAGGGTTAGGGTTAGACTTAGGTTTAGGGGTTAATCAATTTAATATAGTGGCGGTGACGTTGGGGGTGCAGATTAGGGGTTAATAAATGTAGGTATGTGGTGGCGGTGTAGGGGGTGGCAGATTAGTGGTTAATAAGTATAATGTAGGTGGCAGCGGTGTCGGGGGTGGCAGATTAGGGGTTAATAAGTATAATGTAGGTGGCAGCGGTGTAGGGGGGCAGATTAGGGATGTTTAGACTCGGGGTACATGTTAGGGTGTTAGATGTAAATGTTACCATAGGAATCAATGGGATATCGGGCAGTGAGCTTTCACTGCTTTCAGACTCCCATTGATTCCTATGGTATCCGCCGTCTCCAGGGCGGTGGATTGAAAACCAGGTATGCTGGTTATAGTGGCGAGCGTACCTGGTAGAAATGTGATAACCAGCAAAAGTAGTCAGATTGTGCCAAATTTGCATTCAGAACATCTGTAATGACGTAAGCATCGATCTGTGTTGGACTGAATCTAGTGGATCGTATGTTACGTCACAAAATTCTGCTTTTGCCGGTCTGTAGGGTTTGATAACTAAGGGGAATCAGGTTCGCCACAAATACGCTGCTGAATTCCAGCATATTTGCGGCTGACGGCTTGATAAATAGATGCCAAACATTTATCTAAATTACAAAAAAATAAACACTAAATTACACAAAATAAAAAATGAAATTATCAAAAATAAAACAGAATTACTCCCAATCTAATAGCCCTATGAAAATAATAAAAAAGAAAAATCCCTAGCCTACACTAAACTGCCAATGGCCCTTAAAAGTGCCTTTTGCGGGGCATTGCCCCAACGAAATCAGCTCTTTTACCTGTAAAAAAAAATACAAACACCCCCAACAGTAAAACCCACCACCCACACAACCAAACCCCTCCAAATAAAAACCTATCTAAATAAACCTAAGATCCCCATTGCCCTGAAAAGGGCATTTGGATGGGCATTGCCCTTAAAAGGGCATTTAGCTCTTTTACAGTACCCAAACCCTAATCTAAAAATAAAACCCACCCAAAAAACCCTTAAAAAAACACTAACCCCCAACGATCCACTTACAGTTTTCGAAGACCGGGCATCCATCCTCATCCAGGCGGCAGAAGTCTTTATTCAAGCAGGCAGAAGTCCTCCTCGAAGATGGCAGAAGTCCTCCTCGAAGATAGCAGAAGTCTTCATCCAAGCGGGCAGAAGTCTTCATCCAGACAGCATCTTCTATCTTCATCCATCCGGCATGGAGCGGGTCCATCTTCAAGACACCCAGCATGGAGCATCCTCTTCTTCCGATGGTCACCAAAGAATGAAGTTTCCCTTTAAGGTACGTCATCCAAGATGGCATCCCTTACATTCCGATTGGCTGATATAATTCTGTCAGCCAATAGGAATTAAAGGGTAAAAAATCCTATTGACTGTTGCAATCAGCCAATAGGATTGAGCTTTCATCCTATTGGCTGATCCAATCAGTCAATAGGATTGAGCTCGCATTCTATTGGCTGATTGGATCAGCCAATAGGATGAAAGCTCAATGCTATTGGCTGATTGCAACAGCCAATATAATTTTTTCCCTTTAATTCCTATTGGCTGATAGAATTATATTATCCAATCGGAATGTAAGGGATGCCATCTTGGATGATGTACCTTAAAGGGAAACTTCATTCTTCATTGACCACTGGAAGAAGAGGATGCTCCGCGCAGGATGTCTTGAAGATGGACCTGCTCTATGCCAGATGAATGAAGATAGAAGATGCCGGATGAATCAAGATAGAAGATTCCGTCTGGATGAAGACTTCTGCCAGCTTGGATGAAGACTTCTGCCGGCTTTGAGGAGGACTTCTGCCCACTTGGATGAAGACTTCTGCCGCCTGGATGAGGATGGATGTCTGGTCTTCGAAAACTGTAAGTGGATCGTCGGGGGTTAGTGTTAGGTTTTTTAAGGGTTTATTGGGTAGGTTTTATTTTTAGCTTAGGGTTTGGGCAGTAAAAGAGCTAAATGCCCTTTTAAGGGCAATGCCCATCCAAATGCCCTTTTCAGGGTAATGGTTAGCTTAGGTTTATTTAGATAGGTTTTTATTTGGGGGGGTTGGTTGTATGGGTGGTGGGTTTTACTGTTGGGGGGTTGTTTGTATTTTTTTTTACAGGAAAAAGAGCTGATTTCTTTGGGACAATGCCCTGCAAAAGGCCATTTTTAGGGCCATTGGCAGTTTAGTGTAGGCTAGGGGTTTTTTTTTATTCTTGGGGGGCTTTTTTATTTTGATAAAGCTATTAGATTAGGAGTAATTCTTTTTTTATTTTTGATCATTTTGTTTTTTATTTTGTGTAATTTAGCGTTTATTTTTTTTGTAATTTAGATAAATGTATTTTATTAATTTAATTTATTTTATTTTATTGAAATGTTTGGTTTTAGTGTATGGCAGGTTAGGTTTTATTTTACTATTCTACCTAGTTAAAATAAATACAAACTTGCCTGTAAAATAAAAATAAACCCTAAGCTAGCTACAATGTAACTATTAGTTATATTGTAGCTAGCTTAGGTTTTATTTTACAGGTAAGTATTTAGTTTTAAATAGGAATTATTTAGGAAATAATTGAAATTTTTATTTAGATTTATTTTTATTATATTTAAGTTAGGGGAGTTTAGGGTTAGGGTTAGGTTTAGGGGTTAATAGGTTTATTATAGCCGTGGTGTGGGCGGGGACGGCAGATTAGGGGTTAATAATCTTTAAATAGTGTTTGCAATGCGGGAGGGCGGAGGTTTAGGGGTTAATAACTGTAATGTAAGTGGCGACGATGTTAGGGGCAGCAGATTAGGGATTAATAGTTTTATTTATGTGGCTGCAATGTTAAAGGGACATGAAACCCACATTTTTTTCTTTCATGATTTAGAAAAAAACATACAATTTTAAACAACTTTCTAATTTACTTATATTATCTAATTTTCTTCATTCTCTTGATACTCTTGGCTGAAAAGCATATCTAGATAGGCTCAAGAAGCTGCTGGTTGGTGACTGCACATAGATGCCTTGTCTTATTAGCTCACCCTTATGCATTGCTATTTCTTCAACAAAGGATATCTAAAGAATGCAAAAAATAGATAATATCATAGAAGTAAATTTGAATGTTGTTTAAAATTGTATTGTCTACCTGAATCATGAAAGAGAATTTTTGGGTTTAGTGTCCCTTTAAGGGCAGCAGATTAGTGGTTAATAGTTTTATATAGGTGTCGGCAATGTCGGGGGCGGCAGATTATTGGTTTATGTTAGGGTGTTAGGTTTAAAAGTAACTTTTTCTTTCCCCATAGACATCAATGGGGCTGCATTACGGAGCTTTTGTTTCTGCAATCGCAGGTGTTAGGCTTTTTTTTGCCGGCTCTCCCCATTGATGTCTATGGGGAAATCGTGCACGAGCACGCCAAAGCAGTGCTTGTATTTGGGTGAAGTATGGAGCTCAACGTAACCATATTGCCCGCACAAGCCTGCTTTTTGCAAACCTGTAATAACAGTGCTATGAAAGGTGAGAGGTGAAAATAACGTACAAGTTATTAGCGAGCAGCCATAACGCAAAACTCGTAATCTGGCTGATTGTTAAATTAAGTTATTGAAAAACAATGTTAATTTGCCCTATGATGGATATTCCAAAACTAACCATGAACTTAAAATGTATATCTAGATAATCCATTTACAAATATCTGTTTCTGCATGAATAGACATAAAAAAATGGTTGTATGTATATTGTTAGCAATGTTTGTTAGGGAGGAACAATTTCAGTAGGATGTGTTGTAGTTAAATGTGTTGGATATTGTTTAGCAATTATTTTTATGTGCTATTAAGTAAAGAGTAGGTTCTGTAATTCTCTATAAAGCTCTTCTTCCTTTGGAAATTAGTATCTAATCAGCTTATATTATTTATCTTGGGAAAAATCTTCCTCCAGCAACATTGTGGAAAAAAAAGATAAGTGCTGGTCTTGGTAAGAGGCTAAATGTTTATAAAATGCATGGGTAAACCATCTGAGACTAGGATCTTATTAGTTTTCTTTAATTTGATTGCCTTCACCAGTTCATGCAGATAAACTACAGATCCTAATATTTATTTCTCTCACTTACTCTCTCTCCTCTCTCTCTCCTCTCTCTCTCTCTCTCTCTCTCCTCTCCCTCTCCTCCCTCTGTCTCTCTCTCTCTCTCACACACTCTCTCCTCTCTCTCTCTCTCTCTCTCTCTCTCTCTCTCTCTCCTCTCTCTTCTCTCTCTCGCCTCTCTCTCCTCTCCCTCTCCTCCCTCTCTCTCTCTCTCTCTCTCACTCTCTCCTCTCTCTCCTCCTTCTCTCTCTCTCTCTCTCTCTCTCTCTCTCTCTCTCTCTCTCTCTCACTCTCTCCTCTCTCACCCTCCTCTCCCTCATGGAATTTCAGGAAAGGGATCTTAAAAAACTTTAGATTGTGTCATATTTGTGATTATTTGTATATTAGAAATATAAATGATGTAATGACCAAATTGTAGAGCAATAATTTAAAAACAAAAATCCCTTTATTTTTATATACCGTATAATGCAATTTATTTAAGCAGCTGTTAATAAATCAAAGGGATATCTACTACTTTAGATTTGTTTGTAGTTTTTTGTATTTCTTTAAAGTGTTACTCTATTCATTGTAGTTGTGCAGTGAAATGTTCTTTTAACATGACTTGGAACAAAACTCAATTATACACAACCTTTACATCCACCACAATTCTATGATATGGTTATTTTTCCACAATAGTTGTGCATTATGCAACTATCTATCTATCTATCGCTCTATCTATCTCTCTATCTCTCTATCTATCTCTCTATCTATCTCTCTCTATCTATTCTATGTATCTATCTATCTATCTATCTATCTATCTATCTATCTATCTATCTATCTATCTCTATCTATGTATCTCTCTATCTATCTATCTATCTATCTATCTATCCAAATTGTATATGTCAGGAGTATAAGAGCAAAATAAAACATAGATTCAATAGAAACATTAAAAAAATATGAAAATTCAGCTTCAGCAAGGAGGAAGGATATTTACACAGGAAATAGCTAGAACATTATTGACAACCATGAAAAGCATTATCAAATAGCCAGGTCTTGAACTTTTTACCAGAATGCAGAGTGATCTTGAATAGATCTAATTTGTAGTAACACTTGATTCCAAATTTGCTTACTGCAGAATATGATCTCCTTTCTCTTTGTTCACTTTATATATTTATAGTTTAATGAATTTTGTGGTTGATAAACAGAGATGTCAGTGGTGGGAGCGAAATTTCTTGCAGAAGTTTTGTAGAAGACAACGTAGCTGTTTTAATTGTTGCACATTATTTACAGGTAGCCAGAACATTTTTCTTAAAATATTTTAATTTATACTAATATGCTATTTTTTGAGTTGCAGTGTATTATATGGCTTGTAAGGATGAGCAAATGTAGTCCAGCATACAAACTTATAATAACTGCTTTCATGTATTTCCTCTATCTAATTTGTATGAACCCTTGTATTAAAGGGACATAAAACCCAACATTTTTCTTTCATGATTAAAAAAAAAAAAGAAGAATAATAGGAATTGCCCTGCCCCCTCCACCAAAAAAAGAAAAAAAGAGAGTTAACTTTCCTTTAAGCCACCCTGTGGGCTAAGTACAATCATCTAAGGTTAATTCACCTCTTAGAACTGCTGTTTGAATCCATTCTGAATTTTTAAAGGGATATATTAGTCTAAGCTGAATCTCCCGTCTGTTTGAGAAAATAAAGTCAGCCCATTTTTCAAAAAAAGAGTCTATTTCTGCTTCCGATATAATTGAAGTTGTATGTTGTTCTAGTATCAATTTAGCATTTACAGCACTAAATTTAATAATGGTTTTTTAATAAATTTAATAATGGTTTTTTAATAAATAAAGAAAATTTAGGCCCCTTCTTAGACTTCCATGAGGAGAAAATAACGTTCCTTGCACACAGGATACTAAAATTGATAAAGGTTATGTTATCTTCCCTCTTCCTGTACTCCCTTAAAAAAATAATCTCCTCTTTATCCAGAGAGATCTCCTTCTTTAAGATTTTGGATAACCAAAAAGATACCTTTTGCCAAAATGTTCCTACTTTTGGGCATCCCCAAATACAATGCATTAAATCCCTTTAGGGCAACGGCAACGATCACACTCATACATTTGCAAGCTATTCCATCTCCCAAGATCTCTTGGAGTAATATAGACTCTTTTAATCAGTTTCACATGTGACTCACGCCATGATAGCTGGGGCGTTGCCGCCCATGCCCTAACAATACTCTTAGGGATTGTTAATTTCTCTACTGATGGGATATCTACAATCCATTTTGCCCTTAAATGTTCCACTGCCAGTTGTCCCTCCTTAGAAAATAGCATATTATACCATCCTGCTATGGCCGTTTTTCCTTTTGAAAAAATATTTATTCCCGCATATATTCTTTCCCAATTTTTACTGAAGAGATTAAAATCTAGGGTATTTAGAAAATGTCTTGCTTGAAAATACCCAAACATATCTCTGTTGGGCAAACTATACTTTTCTTTAAGAGAACCAAATGAATAAATTACTTTACTATCCATATCGATACATTGATGAAAAGAAATAAGCCCCTTACTTTTCCATCTTCTAAAGATCTCAAACTCACATCCTGGCAGAAAAATTGGATTGGTAGATATCTAGAAAATTGGAAGTCAGCCCCCAACGCTAAACATAACTTATGCCATGCTAATATGGGATTTTTAAATGTATACATTTTTTTTAATAATGCAGGCCAGTATTTTATCTTCAGATGCAACAAAGCTTTTATAGAGTGAGGCCTAAAGAGAACAGATTCCATATCTGAGCAAATTAAGAGGGAGCTATCTGTTAACCAATCAGGCACTCTCCTATATTATAAAAGACAAGTGTTTGTCTGAAGCCGTCATGTGCAGTACAGACAAACACTTGGCCTTAGATTCTATTCTACAAGCAGCTGTGAGATAGGGAGCGCGAGCTACTCAACAGCTGTGAGGTCTGCTGCGTGAGAAGCGGCAACGCGCTCCCCAGACCTCACAGCTGTTTGTGGCCGACGGGAGCGTCGCGAGGGGCGTGGCCAGGCGTCGCGAGGGGCATGACCGGGCGTCGCGAGGGGCGTGGCCGGGCGGGTGTTGCCGCGATGGGGCGTGGTCGGGCGGGGTCCCGCGAAGACAGAGCCAGAGAGGGAGCAGGAGGGGTGGCAGAGAGCCAAAGAGAAGGGGGGGGCAGAGAGAGCCAAAGAGGGGGGAGAGAGAGCCAAAGAGGGGGGGGAGAGAGCCAAAGGGGGGGGAGAGAGCTAAAGGGGGGGAGAGCCAAAGAGGGGGGAGAGAGAGAGCCAAAGAGGAAAGAGAGCCAAAGAGGAGAGCAAAAGAGGGTAGAGAGACAAAGAGGGGGGAGAGAGAGCCAAAGAGGGGGGGGCAGAGCCAAAGGGGGGGGGCAGAGCCAAAGAGGGGGGGGAGAGCCAAAGAGGGGGGGAGAGTGCCAAAGAGGGGGGAGAGAACAAAAGAGGGGGGAGAGAGCCAAAGAGGGGAGGGGAGAGCAAAAGAGGGGTGGGGGAGAGCCAAAGAGGGGGGAGAGAGAGAGCCAAAGAGGAGAGAGAGCCAAAGAGGGGGGAGGAGAGAGCCAAAGAGGGGGGAGAGAGAGCCAAAGGGGGGGGAGCCAAAGAGGGGAGAGAGAGAGCCAAAGAGGAGAGAGAGCAAAAGAGGGGAGAGAGCCAAAGAGGGGGGGGGGAGAGCCAAAGAGGGGGGGAGCCAAAGAGGGGGGGGAGAGCCAAAGGGGGGGGGGAGAGCCAAAGAGGGGGGAGAGAGAGCAAAAGAAAGGATGGAGAGAGCCAAAGAGGGGAGAGAGAGAGCAAAAGAGGGGAGAGAGAGAGCAAAAGAGGGGAGAGAGAGAACAAAGGAGAGGGGGGAGAGAAAGCAAAAGAGAGGGGGGAAAGAAAGCAAAAGAGAGGGGGGAAGAGAGAGCAAAAGAAAGGGGGGAGAGAGCAAGGGGTGGGACCGCTGTTCTGAAAAAAATGGCCCGTGTACACAGGCTTTAGTACTAGTTTTTAATAAACAAGCCAGATTGTATTTCTGAAAAGAAAGGAAGCTAAGTCCTGCACAATCTTTACTTTGGGTAAGTCTTTTTAAAGATAGTTTAGACTTAAACTTACCCCATACAAAATAATCTACAAGCGTGGTTTAAGAGTTTTATATCAATCTTTTTTTAAAAAAAGAGGAACATTTTGCATAACATATAATAATTTAGGTAACGCTACCATTTTAATTACATTTATTTTACCCGCCAAAGAGAGAGGGAAAGATGACCATTTTTGCATGTCTTCAACAATTTTCTTAATTATACCCGAAAATTTTTCACTATACCATTTTTCCGGACAGCTAGAAACATTAATTCCCAAATATTTTAGGCTGTTGACTACCTTAAAAGGTAAAGGCGAAAATTAATATTTATTCCTTTTTACCCAAAATAATTCCGATTTTTGAGAGTTAATTGCATATCCCGAAAAGGATCCAAACATTGTTAATATTGACATTAATTTCATAATATTCTCTTTTGTATTGGACATAAATATAAGCAAATTGTCCGCATAAAGGGATACTTGAATAACTCTATCCCCTACCTTTATACCTTTAATACTACTGCGGAGTGCAATTGCTAGGGGTTCGATACTTAAATTAAACACTTAATTAAATACTTAAATTAAACAATAATGGGGAGAGGGGGCACCCCTATCGCGTACCCCGAAACAATTGAAAAAATTGTGAACATGCTCCATTAACTATCAGCGCAGATCTTGGATTGCTATATAGCGCTTGGATAAATGTGAGAAAGGAGCCCCTGAAACCATAATAATCTAGAGCAGTAAATAAATGATCCCAGCTAATGGCATCAAAAGCCTTTTCCGCGTCTAATGAAATGATTACTTTATCTTCTTCACCCAGCTTCCCTTCTTCTTTTTGTGCATTATAATAGTCAACTGTTAGTAATAATTTCCTTAAATTAGAAAAAGATGATCTACCCTTAAGAAAACCAGTGATCAGTGTGAATTATTTTATTTAGAACTTTCTGTAATCTAGTTGCCAGAATAGTAGCCAATAGTTTGTAGTCTGTGTTGAGCAACGAGATTGGGCAGTAAGCATCTACCTTTTCTGGATTTTCTCCTTTTTTCGGAATAAGAGTAATTAGAGAGCTACTAAAAAAAAAAAATATGCATCAAAAAGAATAACTAAAGGATCTGCAACATATTCCACCAACATTTTATAATATTCAGCTGGTAATGAATCTGGACCTGCAACTTTATTACAACTACACTCTTTTATCGCTGAAATAACTTCTTCTTTGCTAATTGGTGCATTCACTAAGTTCCGCGCCTCTTCATATAAAGTTCCAGTCATGGAACTTTATATGAATCCCAAAAAAACTTTTTATTCGATTCATGTATTCCTTTAAATGAAAAAATCTGTTTAAAATGCTCCAGAAATTCTGCCGCAATTTCGTGAGATTGAGTTACCCTTTTTTCTTTGAGCTGTGATATAATTAGAGCCCCTATTTTGTTTAACAAGATTAGCCAAAGTTTTTCCTATCTTGCCACCATATTTATATAGTCTCGCAATTGTTCTTACCACCTCACTGGCGGCCCTTTGTTGAAGGAAAATGTCCCTTTCTCTTTTAGCCTGCATATATCTGTGCCAGTTATTACTTGATGCTTCCTGAATGTAAGCATTATACATATTTGCTAATTGACTAACCAGCTGTGTATCCTGTCTCTGATTTCTTTTCCAAGATCTATATAAATACGCTTTTATTTCCCCTCGGAGCACTGCCTTAGAGGCTTCCCAATAGATTTCAGGGCATGATACAGAGTTAAAATTATAATATTCAAACTTTTTCCAAGATTCCACCAACCAGTTCTTAAATTTAACATTTGAGTAGAGATATTGTGGGAAGGAATAGTTCGCAGAAGTTTTCCGTGAGATGCCCAATGTTATTGATAGGGAGAAAGGCGCGTGATCAGAAATAATTATTGCATCAATATCTGCCTCTACCATACCTGTTAGTTTTTCATTTATCAGGAAATAATCTATGCGAGATAATGTTTTATGCGTACTAGATTTACATGTAAAACCTTTCATATCCGGGTTTTGGATGCGCCAGATATCTTTCAAATTTAGGGCATTCCTAAATTTTCTAAATATTGTGATTTCTTGCTTTTTTGGGGGAGCCCCCTTACCTTTAAAGAAACATATATCTATTGGATGTTGTGCAATAAGATTTAGATCACAAGCGACTCTCAACTTACTATCTATAAACTGTGAAAGTTTTGATTTCATTTTCTCCCAAAATTCTTTTATGTTATTATTAGGACCATAAATATTGCAAAGTATAAACCTTATATATATCTGTTTGGCCCTACTTACTATGGGCCAGATTACAAGTGGCGCACAAAATATCGCTTTCGCAAGAGCGATATTTGTGCTCCACTCAGTAATACCAGCGCACGTAAATGTGCACTGGTATTACAAGTTGAGTATATATTTACAAGGATTATACAGTTCCCTATAGATCACAATGTAAAGGCACTTTTCAGTAAGTTTTTTTTTTAACACCCCACACCCGCCAACTTTAAGCCCTAAAAACTGCTTTGTGCTGTTTTCTTTTATTAAAAAAAGTTGCTTTTTTTTTTAGAAAATAAAAAACTACAATATAATTTATTTTTTGGGCAATTGGGGGATATTTTGAAAACTAACCAGGGATATGATCTCTAGGTAATTTTTGGAGTGCAAATTGCTTCCGCGAACTTGCAGTAGCAATAAACAGCCCATTGTAATGGCTTGTTATTTATCGCACGCCCGTTTACAGGCGTGCTATAAATTAGCACTCCACTTGTAATCTAGCCCAATATATGTACTGTAAGTCTTCACAAACTTGATTTTTTTCCAAAGATTTTTTTTTATAATCCCTTCTCAATCAGTATGCCATACTATATTTTAGCTCTAGCACATTAGAGGATTTATTATTTTTAATCTATTGCAGCAAGTAAAGCACAGTGACTCATAGTACTCTGTTATACTAATAATGAAGGTATTATTTTGCTGAGTACCTACATGAGGGTCATGAAGTGAATATCTGCACACAAGGTGGCTGCATAGAGAGAGAAGGTATGGAATGAATAGCGGATGAGGCTGACATTAAAAAAAAATGACATTCTTCAATGGTTTAGAGATAATTAGGGCTCACAAAGGAAGCTGTAGACTTAAAGACCGTCCCTATTTTATGTTGAGTCAGTAGAATACACAAGTCTCATTTACCTCACTGGGATTAATGGGATACTACTCCCCCCAATATTTTTTCAGAATTAAATTAAATTTGTTTGTGATACAAAAAAAAAATGCAGGTTGTTGTATAGGCACCCTACAACCAAATTTCATCCATGACTACCTTTCACAGTGTGAAAATTATTATCCATAGTCTGATTTATAGATAACTTTCAAAACAGTGTGTAAATTTGTCTCGCAGGGATTTGATTAATTACTAGAAACCATTCACAGGAGGGCTACTAAATGGTACATGGTATATGAAATAAAACTTACAAGGAAATTCTTTGTGTCCTTAATATGTAAAGCTCAGATGACAAAAGAACAGAGGTGAAACAGCTGCATCACCTCACCAGCACCAACACCCCCTTAAATTGTAGCAGGCCAGCCTCAGATGCTGCAGCCCACCAGGAAATCTCCTGGTATCTTGGTAGGCCAATCCGGCCTTGGTGATTGACAGCCCCAGATGTTGTGGGATTGGTGGCTAGCTGCAATCATGGATGGACAGGTTCCCTAGGTGAGAACCCTGTCCATATGTACATTGATAAATGGAGCCCTAAGTGTTATTGTATTGCCTCTTTTTTTTTTTTTTTTTTTTTATATATATATATTTTTTTTTTATTGAGGTTATGTTGATACATACAAACGGTATAGAATACCTCACAACAGAAACAACAACATAGTCAAATTTACAATAGTTATTCTTTCACATGAGATAACATAGTAGTATTGTGCTAGGTATATATTAAGAACCTCTATTTTCATATTATACTCGTTACTTATTTCCTCAGATATAACAAACGGCCACTTTTGGACCAGGAAGAAACAAAAAACAAATGTAGCCTAGAGGAAAAATAGCATGAAATTTTTAGCTTCAGAAATATAAGGGGGTGAGGAAATTCAGCGGGTAAGCACTGCTATTCAAATATAGGGGAGTGTGGAGAATTTGGAAGGGCGGAGCCTTATGAGATAACATGAGGTGAGACGTAAAGGGGCTTCTAAGATATATATATTGGAGAGTTAGGGGTATATCAAAGAATCAACTTAGTCCATATGACATTTGGCATCTAGGACTGCACATGGACCTATGAAAAATTATACAGTCAGGAGGTCATTACCTCGTACACAGGCAGTTAGCTGGAGGGATTATGGATTAAACTACTAAGGAAGGGTCTACATCTTAATTAGTATATAAGATATAGGGATATGATCAGACTCCAGAGTCCAGGGTCATATATAATGGTAATAACCTGGTAACCTCCCTTTTAGGTAGAAGATTGATGAGTTTTGGAATTAAGGGAATACTGTTAAGCACTCAGCTAAGCGGGGTAAATGACAAATGATAAATGGGGGCTAATGTAAAAAATGCAAATGTTTGCATGAGCTTAAAGAGCCTATCTAATGTCCTAGCTAAAATATATAATAACCTAAACGCTATGTGAATTAAACAAACCATAAAACAAAATGGTAGGTGGCCTGGAGTAAGGGAAGGGAAATAAAAAAAAACATCAATGTATAGGAGAAACAATTCCCTGATAGAGATAGCCGTCATCTATATCTCTCTAGTAACGTGTTACAAGCTGGGCAAAAGTACATGTAGGGTCTGTGAGAGGAAAACATAGACAGTAATTGTTTGTAGGCAGTCATGTAATTTATAGTATGATAGCTGTGTTCCTCTATACTGCTATTCCAGATCTAACAATATACTTAGATATGACACATAAATAGAAAACTAGACAGGGATAATCCCTGAAAGAGATACATATGTTAATTGTGAGGTGTGATATGCCCTCAATAGCCAGTTTAAACACATAGATCTAGCTAGACATGTAAGTACCATATCTCCTACCACTATAAAAGTTTGTATATAGAAAATATTGCCAAGGAATGCATAACCATATCTAAGTTGCAAGCTCAGATTAATACATTATTCAGGTACAAAATAAAATAAAATATGGGAACATAAAATCTTATAGTAATTTCCTATTACAGGTATTATGTCATATGGGTCAAAAAACCAGACTCAAACATTCTAACTCCCTTTAAGCTAACAAAGCTCAACCAGAAAAGGTATCTGCACAATATAACTTGCATATCTAGGTATATACAGCATACATCAATCAAAGAGGAATAATAAAGAGTAGGTATGTTTATTATTAGGGTATGCTGCCAGACATGAATTAAGCTAGGGTATTGTCGTCTTGTCAGACTAGACTCAAATGCACTGTGACATAACTAGCAGCTGGACACTCTGAGTATAGTTAGAGCCTTGTGTAAGCTTATCTTATGAAGGGAATTGTAAAAGTATAGGTGCAAGGCAATTATCAGCTAAAAATCAATACATGCATATGAGCAGATAGAGAGTCTGGCTGAATCTGTTGTAGAACAAAGTAACTGCTGAAATAAATTGTCTGATGGAGTTCAACCTATTCCCACTCTTGCATTTGAAATGTGTCTAATAAATACATGTACTAAGAAACAGCCGGGTCTGACAGGGGCATTCCCCGGATTAAACTAAGCATAAGTAATTAGTATATATTACTTCGTTAACAGGAATACTGTGAATTAGAAGACAAAATGAGAGAGCAAGGAGCAGTAATAAAACTACAACGTAAGCACAACGAATCATTGCGTGTTCAATGAAACAGTCTGTTAAACAGTGATACTTGCAAATGCAATCAGCCCACAAAAGTCCCGGGTATAGTTCTGAGCGTAAGTACCACTGATGGCTGCATGTCCTTTGTTAGCCTACACCTAGGCGAGCCCATCCTGTGGCCTGTGTGTCGGCACTAATTTTGAGGCGGCTAATACAGGAGTCAGGAGCTGAGTAGGTAGCGGGAGGGCATTGCCGGAGGGATTCCCCAAACCGCATCCATGTCACTGTAGTTAAGGGTACTGGTTAAGTGCGGAGGACAAGGGTCACTTCAGCACCCATCAAGAAGGCTCCCACATGTGAGACAGAGCTGCCGGTCATCCCCGGACCACCAGATTGTATTGCCTTTTTGTTATGCATTTGTTTTTTATTCAATTCTATTGTATTCAATATACACTGCGTGCACAATTTTATTACAAGACCAGAGACTCATATTTTGCTTATGTTTCCTTTACTACTTAAATGCAGTCATTAAAAGTAAACATAATAAATACAAGAAACTGTCATATTTGAAAAAGGACAGTTAAAACAGAGTACAGAATCAGTGACCAATAGCAAAGGGAAACTGATTAGATCAACACAAAGTAACCAATCAGATTCAAAATATCACCTATAAACTGTCCTACATATAATAACAGATCCTCTTTCTTTTACTGCTTATGAATGAGATAAGTATTGTGTTCATTATTTTAATAATAATTGGTTTGAGGTTTGTTTTTGTTTCAGCCTTCAAACTATTATTATTTATTTATTTAACCTTTGTTAATATTTTGTCATTGTTTTATTTCCATTGTCTAGCTACTATTATACCCTAATGGTTAAGTCGTTATCCCTCTATCCTAATACCCATGAGTTCAAATCCTGTCTTAAATGAATTAAAGATGTAACGTTTTAGTTACTTTTAACTTTATTTCTCATTAAAGTTTTTTCTTCGTTGGTGTCTATTATATAGTTATATTTCCCATTTGCCCCATGGTCGCTAATCATTTTTAGCCTTTTTAGCCCTTTTAATATTGTTACCAGTCATCTCTTCTTTCTTCCGTTTTTTCCGTTGGCCATCTTGGTTTCTTCATTCCTTCTGCGCATGCGCGGTGCGTCGTCACTCTTCTACTCTTTTTTCTTCCCGCCCTTTTTTCACTCTAGCTCAGCTGTTTCTCTTGCCGGGTACGATCGCAACTTTGTTGCGATCCTGAGGGAAAGTAAAAAACTTTTTTATTTTTATTTCTAAAAAAAGTCATTACAGAGTTTTATCGCCATCTAGTGTTCCTTATTTTATTAGTTACATTACTTTGGAGAATAAGTTAAAGCACAACTGTTTTTTAATTCCATTATATTATATATTATATTATATTTTATTTTAATTCTGTTTTTTGTAATCACATTCTTTGGGGCAATTCTTTTCATTATTCTCAGGGTTCATTATAAGATTACATTTATTTATTTAATTCATTTATATATTTTTTTAATTTTAATTATATATAAAAAATATTTTCAAAAAATGTCTCAGACTTCAGAATTGAATCCTTCTCTCAATCCTGAAGGCGTTCAAAAGATGATAGACGTTTCTATGAACTCCATGCTTGAAAAAATTTCTTTATTAATTAATAAATCAAATTCCAAGAAAGCTTTGAAAAGAAAAAGAACTGTTTCTAGTGCAGTTAAAACTAGCAAGAAACTAGTTAAAAAGTCTCACCAGATGGCTTCAAATGTCTCTGTTCCTTGCAGGAAAGGAAGGAAAACACCTGCTTTTTCCTCTACTCCCAAGAGGTTACTGATGGGAGAGGCTTTGGCCAATAAAGATAATTCTGATATTGTTTCTGAGACTGAAGTGAATTCCGATTCATCATTGGATTCAGTTATATCTGAGGATTATGTTTCTCACTCTTCCTCAGAAGATTCATCGGCTTCGCCGAAAATCAAAAAATTTAAAAAATACCTGAAAAAGTCAAAACATATTGAATCTAATAAAGTAAAATTTTTGATTGTCTAGGTAATCCTAGATTCAATGCAGATGATTTGCATCATCCGAGATCTGTGGAATGGTGCCCGTCTTCTGACATTGCTGATTTCATTGACTTCCAGCTTCGACAACCCCTTAAAAGGGATTCTCGTAATAAAATGAGGGCTGAGTGTCCCAGGCCCATTTTGCCAAATAATGCTAGTTGTACCCCAGAAGTGGACCCAAAAATTTTGAAATTCATTGGTTCACCTGGGTTTAAACTTAAAAAGGTATGGATAGGGCTTGGAAGATATGTCAGGATAAAATGCTTGACACAATTGGCCCCCTATCAAAATGATTTGATCTTTCTGAACAGGCTGTGTATGATAATTCCCTTTTAGATCCTGCCATTGTTAGGGAATGGTTGCAGAGAATGCTTACCTTTTTAGGTAATGCTAACTCTGCAATGTATACTGAGCGCAGACGTAATTTATTGAGAAGAATTGACCCCATGAATTGAGTATGCGATTTCGCTATTAATGAGATTCACCTGGACACTAATGGTCTGTTATTTGGTGATACATTTATAAAAGAATTAAACAGTTATGTAAACACTTTCTCTAATTTAAATAAAGTGAGAACATCCATGAAAAAGATATTCCATCAGGATAATTTCTCCGATCAGGCTGGGAAAGGTAGAGGCCGCTTTCCCGGCCGGGCTTCATACCCCAATAGGTCTCATTTCACAAACCAGCAATTCCAGCAGCAAAGACAATATCAAAACCCAGTTTCCTCAGGTTTTTTCCCATCAAGAGGAAGATTTTGGAATCCTAGGTTCCAGCGTTCAAGACAGAGATCCCGTGCTTCACAAGGTAAACCTTTCTTTTTTCCCCTCTCATGTTTCTTCCCAAAACATAATAGGAGGCAGATTATCCCTCTTTGCACACAATTGGAATCTGATTACTACAGATCAGTGGGTTCTTCACACCGTTTCAGGTCTTTTTATAGATTTTATTTCTCCTCCTGTCCAGAATTTTCTTCCTATCCCAATAAAGTTTTCAAATTCAGACAAAATTTTGGTTCAAAACGAAGTTTCAAACCTTTTATCAAAACAAGCTATAGAACTGGTTTCAAACCCTCAAAATTGTTTTCTAAGCAATCTTTATCTGGTAAAAAAAGAAAAACGGACAATTTCGCCCAGTAATAAATTTAAGAACTTTAAATTCTTTCGTTGTTTATCAGCATTTCAAGATGGAAGGTATTCATCTGTTGAGAGATTGCCTTTTAGACAACGATTTTCTAATCAGACTAGATTTGACAGATGCTTACTTGACAGTTCCTGTAGCTCAGCTTCACAGGAAATTTCTGACTTTTGTTTGGGAAGGAAAAACTTGGAGTTTCACTTGTATGCCTTTCGGTTTATCTTCAGCTCCTTGGATTTTCACCAAATTAATGAAACCTATTGTTACTTGGCTTCGTATTCGAGGAGTTCGTCTTATTATTTATTTAGACGATATTTTGATTATGAATCAGAACTCTGTCATTCTAAAATCTCAACTCAATCTTACTTTATATATTTTAGAAAATTTAGGTTTCATTGTCAACAAAGAGAAGTCAGTTCTTTCTCCAACCAAATCTCTAACCTTTTTAGGTTTTCAAATAGATACTTTAAAATCTACTCTCAGTTTTCCAAGGGAGAAAATTGTGAACATCAAGAAAGAAATTTCGAAGACTCTTTCTTTATCTTTGGTTCCCATTAGGACTATAGCCAGAATAGTTGGGTTACTTTCATCCTCTATTCAGGCTATTTTCCCAGCTCCTCTTCATTACAGGGAACTTCAACGGTTAAAAATTTCTCATCTTCAGAAAGGTCTTTCATATTCTCATCTAATCCCACTTTCTTCAGAAGCCAAAGAAGAATTATCCTGGTGGCTTACCCATATAGAAGCTTGGAATGGGAGAGCCATTTTCGGAAAAACTCTGGATCTGGTAATAGAATCCGATGCCAGTCGTTCAGGCTGGGGAGCTCGGTGCGGTCCCTCTATCACGGGAGGAAAATGGTCTTCAAACGAAAAACGTTTTCATATCAACTGCTTAGAACTTTTGGCAGGCTCTTTTGCAGTCAAAAGTTTTGTAAAAAATTCTTTTCCTGTGTCCATTTTACTCAGAATGGACAATATTTCTGCAGTTCGTTATTTGAATCGTCTCGGTGGTACAAAATCAAGAGATTTATCGATTATTACGAAAGATTTCATTCATCTTTGCTTGGACAAAAATATTTCGGTCAAAGCGGAATACATTCCAGGTCTATACAATGTAGCGGCGGATTGGGGTTCCCGGTATCTGACAGATTCCAGCGACTGGAAGCTTCATCATCAAGTTTTTCAGTCGCTCCAATTTGTCAGAGGTCCCTTTTCAATGGATCTGTTTGCTTCGAGACTGAATTTTCAGACTCGTCCTTACTTCAGTTGGCGTCCAGATCCAGAGGCTCTGGCGATTGATGCATTTCTCCATCCTTGGCCTCTTCAAACAGCTTACGCGTTTCCTCCGTTTTCCATGATTCAGAGAACCATATCGGTAGTCCGTCGAGATCTTCTTTCAATTCTCCTGATCACTCCCCTTTGGCCATCTCAAGCTTGGTACCCATCTCTTCTAGAGCTGTCTGTCAACCATCCTGTTCTTCTTCCTCATTTCCCTTTTCTTTTGTCGGACCCAGAAGGTCATCCTCACGACCTTATCATTCAAGGATCGCTTCGCCTTATTGCGTGGTCAATCTCGGGCAATCTCCATCTCTCCAAGGTTTATCACAACATGCTAAAGAACTCCTTCAAGACTCTTTGGCCCCTGGGACCAAAAAATGCTATTTTTCCGCATGGACCAGATGGTCTAGCTGGTGAGTGGAAAGATGTTTGGATCCCCTTTCAGTTGATATAGCTTTTGTTATTAACTTTCTTACATCTCTTTTTGAATCAGGTTTAGCTTATAGAACTATTAATGTTTCTAGATCTGTGATTTCTGCTAAACATTCTTTTGTAAATAATTTTCCTGTGGGTCAACATCCTTTAGTTTGTAAGTTAATGAAAGCAATTAAATTAAAGAGACCTCCGGCTCCTAAATATTCTTCATTTTGGGATGTTGATCTTATTTTCGCTCTTTTTAAATCTTGGCCTTCTAATGAATTTTTATCTTTGAAACAACTTTCTGCTAAACTTGCTACTCTTTTATGTTTAATTTCTTTTCGTAGAGTCTCTGATGTCAGAGCTTTAGATTATAATTCTAAATGTTTTACTCCTTTACTTTCTTTATTTCTAAAAGAACTAAATCATTTTCAATGTCTATATTCTATCCTTACTTACCTTCTGAACCTGTCCTTTGTGTGGTTTTATGTCTTAAAGAGTATGAACGCAGAACTATTTCTTTTCGTTCTTCCTCTTCTAATCAACTTTTGTTATCTTTTGTTCCTCCTCACTATCCTGTCTGTTCTACATCTATAGCCAGGTGGGTTAAATGGGTTATGAGTGAGGCAGGTATTGATTTTTCTTTTTCTGCTCACTCTGTTAGAGGATCAGCCGCTTCTAAAGCATTTTTGAAAGCTGCTACCCTTCAACAAATTTTGGATGCAGCTGACTGGTCTTCAGATTCTATTTTTAAACAATTTTATTTTAAACCCATTGAACATGCCTCGCTTAGTTTATTTTGTTAGTTACTTTTAACTAGAAAAATATGAGTCTCTGGTCTTGTAATAAAATTCGGATTATCCTAAATTATGAAGGTATAATCTAGATTTTATTAAAGACACAGAGACGAGTATTTCCCCCCCTCTTTTTGTGAAGTTTTATTGTTCCCTCCCTTTATTTATATTATGATATTTTTTAACCTTTTTTACATTTGTTTTAGTTATCAACCAATAACATGGATATCCTGTTGGGTGGTCTTGTTCTTTCTCACTTATGTGATAAGTCGATTCTTCAAGCAAGTTCCTTCCAACGGTTACAGAGTTCCAGTAGATTTTCTGATTCTACATTCGGTTGGATTAATTCCTCATGGATGTTTTTCATCTTCAAGTTCCTGCTCATCAGTTTGTTTGGTTACCTTTTCATGTGGATTTATTGTTTTTCAATAAACTTTATGTTTTCTTCATCAGCCGACAATAAAGAGGATCTGTTATTATATGTGGGACAGTTTATAGGTGATATTTTGATTAGTTACTTTGTGTTGGTCTAATCAGTTTCCCTTTGCTATTGGTCACTGATTCTGTACTCTGTTTTAACTGTCCTTTTTCAAATATGACAGTTTCTTGTATTTATTATGTTTACTTTTAATGACTGCATTTAAGTAGTAAAGGAAAGATACGCAAAATACTCGTCTCTGTGTCTTTAATAAAATCTAGATTATACCTTCATAACTTAGGATAATCCGAATTATTATGCAAGTGAGTATTTTGACCAAATCATCATTTGTACGCATATTGTCCAACTCCAAGCTGTATAGACTTGATTGCTTATTGGATTTAAGCATATCAGGTGTTGTGTATTTGTGTAATGAGGGAGGGTGTGGCCTTAGGATATCAACACCCTATATTAAGGTGTGCATAATTATTAGTCAGCTTCTGACTCTGAAAAGTAAAAAATTGTAAAAAGTATTTCAGAGGGATGCAGCACTCTTGAAATTGCTAAGATATTTGGGCGTGATCACAGAAACCATCAAACGTTTTGTTGCAAATAGCATAACACAAGTATACCCTTAGGTAGAAATGGCAACTCACTAGTGTGACAATCCCAAATTTCACACTGTTAATGTATACGCTAAAAAAACAGATATGTGAGTGCGCTCAGAGGCTCTACCAAATGATTAGTGAAAAGATAGCCTAATTATCAAATTAAAAACTATCAACTCAAAACCAAAATAATCGCTTATGATTAGCATATGTATATATATATATAACAAATTTATTACGTGTCTAATATAGTACATTAAAAAAAATACATACAATACATATGATTGATAAGGTGCACCATATAAAATTACAAATATAAAACAGTCGAATGATACATAAAGTTAAAATTGCATGAGCAAAATAGTAGAATCCTATGATATTGTGTATTATATTGGAGATGCTGCTATAAATAGTTGGTTCATGCACTTATGTTAGTGTCCAAAAAGTAACCGTAGTCAGCACCACTGTTCCTTTAATGCAAATAATACAGTTCGATTTCTCTTTGGGGTTTTGGATTGAATCACTTCAAATTGTGCAAGTGATAGCGTCTAAGTGTTTTCACTGGAACTGTAATGACCTTAGAGACTGGAGGGGTTTACTCACCAGAATCCGAAAGCGTGTGTCCTTCTGACCGCTTTCTCCGACCTGCTATCCTGCAGTGTGCAGTTGGCGTTCGGGCAGCCGTTGGCAATCCTCTGACGTGTTCTCGTCACGTGTCTGCCAATCCATCAGTCGGATTACCGGTGTTCTTTCAAACCCAGTCCGTGATTCCGATTCTTGTAATGATAAACTTTTCCAGTGTTGTATAAACACTTATCACTCAGTCTCCTTGCTTTTCTCCGCCACACTAATGCCCAGGATAGTGTAAGGCTAGGAATTTGAATCACAAAATTTGAATGGGTAAAAGTTCAAAGTGGTTCATTCACAATGTGTCCATAGAGAGCTGGCCAGCTACACAGGACTGCTTAACATCAACGCGTTTCAGCTGGAGGCTTTTTTCAAGATAAGCCTGTGTACTTCCTCTTTGCCTTTTTATACCCAGTGATTTAAAGCTACAGTATTATACCTTGACTTGCTTTTTGTGTTTTCAGTGGTTTCACATTGCAGTGTCTATTAGCAGCAAACTCCATAAGATTTGATAGTATAGCAGACTTTCCATCTGTTAATATACTCTATATGTACATATAAATATTCATAGGATTTAAAGAACTCTCATAAAATTTTGAAAAGAAAAGAAAAAACAAGATAAAAAGGTGATAGTATGTTTTTATATATTTTCAACCATAAAATCTAAAATTATATTTCTGTACAGCTTCATTATAGAGCTAGAAACTCTTTAGTGTAGTTTGCATTATTACAGCACAGTAACAATAACTAAAGTGCTAAAATATCCCTATTGCCGTTTTTTCTGGTTTTTCAAATTCTTACCAAACCTAACCATAAATTGGGAGTTAAAGTGAACACTTATTCTTCCATTATAACCTAGGTATGGCTACAAATATATGTTTTTATTTTTATTTTTATTTGAAAAATCTTTCTAAAGGACTACTATAGAATTACATCTGGAGATCTTACAGAAAGTATTTTAAATTACTAAACAATTTTTTATTTTAAAAATATATATTATATTAAAAACTTTTTACTAGTTTTAAAAACTTTACTATTTTTAAAAATATAATAAACTATTCTAATGTTCAATATAGAATTTCAAATCTATAAATACAAATTACCTTAAAATTCATGTTGTGACACTATAAAAAGGGATTTAAATCCAACTCTGCATTAAGTCCTAATGGTTCTAGAGTTTTAAAAGAAAAAAGTAATTCTGCTTTAACTCTCAACAGTTTTTTGTTTAAATCTCCACCTCTCCGGTCACGTGTGATTTTCCAAATTCCCCAATATTTTAAACCTTTAGGGTTTTGGTCATGCATCTCTTTAAAATGTTTTGAGAGCAAATGCCCCTCGAACCCATGTTCTATATTTAAGAGATGTTCCCTAATTCGGTCCCTCAGCATGCTTGAGGTCTCGCCTAAGTACTGTTTCTTGCACGGGCATTCAATAAGATACACTACATTTCGATCTGAACATTTTATGAGGTCCCTTTTTTTGTATTCCTTATTGGTTACTGTTGACTTGACATTTTTTGTTTTGCAACTATATTTACAAGCTTTGCAGTGTATGCATGGGAAATAACCCTCTAGTTTGTTCCCCCTTAGGTCTGTATCTATAGTTCCACTTCTTTTGGGGGTAAAAGTGCTAGGTGCAAGTATATTTTTTAAATTCCTTGTTTTTCTAAAAACCATTCAGGGTTTTTCTGTAAGTGATTCTCCAATGAAAGGGTCTCTCTGTAATAAATGCCAGTGTTTGTTCAAGACTGTTCGAAGTTTATTATGACTGGTACTATAATCCGTTATGAACGGTACATCTATTGAGGTATTAATAAATTCTTGGGGATTTTTTTCTTTCACTGTTTTTTCTTTAAGTAGCTCAAATTGAGTTTTTTCTTTTGCTTTATTTTTTGCTGTTTTCACAAGACTCATATTATATCCTTTGTTTCTAAATTTTGTTTCTAGGGTTCTTGCTTGTTCCTCAAAATCCTCTAGCGTGCTACAATTTTTTCTCACTCTTAAAAATTGGTTCATTGGTATATTATCTAGCCATTTCTTATAATGGCAGCTCTTTTTATGGATATAGTTGTTTGAATCCACTTGTTTAAAGTGGGTTTTGGTTAATATTTCATTATTATTATTTTTTTTTTTTTTTTATTTTTTTTATTGAGGTTTCAAAAAAAAAGAACATAACAAGGTTGTTACATAAAAAATTTCAGTTGTACAAATAATATAATTCTCAAATATTCTGAAGAGAGAAAAAGAAAAATAAAAAAAAAAGAGGAGAAAAGGAAGAAATTGTTCCCCCTTCCCTCCTCTCCCCTTATGCCCGGTATTTCCACTCTTGTTATGTTGAAACACAATTAATCATAATACATTCTTATGTCGATATTTAAATCAAAAAGCTATGATACAAAAATATCAACAGTCAAAAAACCTATTCACTTCTCTTCTGGGATACTACGGTCCTGAAAATTAAATAAACACTGCTATTCTATCCCTGATAAATTGATCAAAAAAATAAACCTCATATCTCCTATTTTCATCTGTAAATAAGAAGAGGACCTAACATAAAATAAAATAAAAAACAAAAAAAGCACATACTGAACCTCTAGCCATCATAACTGAATTGGAAGACACAGCTTCCTATACTTGTACCTAATCTCGTATAACTATCCTTCCTGTTCAGCGCCTGTCCACTATATTTGTTGATTTTGGCGTAGTCAAATCATGAATTAAAAGGGGGGGGGAAGTGAGGGGAAAAAGGGGTGAATAAGAAAGAAAAAGAGGGAAAGGGAGAAAAAAAAAAAAAAAGGGAAAAAATTTCTCCTTTCTTTCTCTCCCTCCTCCCCCGAAACATTGATGGAACACTACCTCATATCTGTGTAGTCCGATAATCCCTCACCCTGAACACAGAGCACTAAAGCCAATATGCGGGGAGAACCTCACCGGCGACCAGCATCATAAAATTGATATTATTTTTTAAGGGTGAAACAAATTGAATCTGTTCCCTCTGGGGCCATGCTAGAATTACCCTCTTCCACTTATCAAAAAAGAGCCTATAGACTTTTTCAGTGCCTCCGGTTAGGAGCTGTCTTTCAATAATCATATGTAGTTTAATAAGATTAACGAACTCCCCTATCGTCGGGGCTTCAGGAGCTCCCCATTTCCGAAATATCATATGCCACGCGGCCAAGATAGCCATATTAATTAGTTGTCCCTCCCCTCTGTAACGCCCATATTCTTTTAGAAGAAAAATGTATCTTAATTGAAGCGCGTATTCCTGTTGTGTATACCTGTTCACCCAAAATTGTACCTTGCTCCAAAATTGTCCTATTTTTGGGCAATCCCATATACAGTGCTGCAAATCAGCTCCCTCTCTACCACATTTAAAACAATTTCCCTTGGCCCCGTTTTGCTTCCACTTGCTCATTCTCATAGGGGATAAATAAAAATTGTTTAGGAGCTTTACATGTGATTCTTTCCAACTCACTACTCTTGTCGCTGCCTCAGCCAATTTAATACTCCTTTCAATGTCTTCCACTTGTACAGTATTAATATATTTTGAGAGGAACATTTTCCTTTGATCAAGATGCTCTTTACCTTCTATCCTTAATAAGTATTTATACCAGTATGATATAGATCTCTTCCCAGCAACGTATAATTTCACTCCTATATCAATTCCTGGATCCCATACCATCCTATGCGCTTGTAGTTTCTCCGAGAGATAACTTTGTGCTTGTAAGTAAGCAAAGAATGTTTTAGTCGGTAGCTGGTATTGTTCAGCTAACATCTCAAATGTATGTATCACTTGCCCTTCACTTTGGACTAACTGTAGAAAATAGCGTAACCCTTTTGCAGACCAGATTTTAAAGGCCAAATTATTATTCATCCCGGGTATGAAATCAGGGGTTCCAATGAGCGGTAGATATTTAGACATGTATATCTCTTGACCCACTAATCCGCAGAATTTCTGCCATGCACAAACCACATTGGAAAAAGTCAGCAATGAGCTAACATTGCTGGGCAATTTCCGATGCGGGTAATGTAAAATTGCTTTAAGATCAAATGGATTCACCAGGGAGGATTCCATATCATAATAAGTCAGACAGTTGGCTTCCGTTAGCCAATCAATACCAAATTTCATAAGGGCTACTATAGTATATTTTACAATGTCCGGTAAAGCCAAACCCGCATATCTTTTACTTTGGACCAACTTCTTAATCGCAATCCGGCCTTTTTTTTTGCCCCATATAAATTGAGCGCATGTACTATTGTATCTTGCAATATCACGTCTGTTGATCAACAGCGGTAAATTTTGCATTAAAAACAATAATTGGGGGAAAGCAATTGTTTTAATTAAGACTATTTTTGCAGAGAGCGAGAGGTATTGAATCTTCCACTTGCTTAGTTTCCCTTCTAATTTGTCAAAATAATCCCCATAGTTAAGACTATACCATTCTTTTGGGTTCTTACTTATTTTTATGCCGAGGTAATTTAACGAATTTACCACTTTAAACCCGTGTTGCGTCGGACTTGTTCTTGTTTGGTTTATCCAGAGCAACTCTGACTTTTGCTTATTCATTCTATAACCAGAGAATGTGGAAAAATTATTAATAACTGCCAAGCATTTGGGAATACTTTCTTTCGTATTCTGTAGAAATAACATAATATCATCAGCATATAAAGAGATTACAACTTTATGCCCCCCACATTCAATTCCCGTTAGTTCTTGTCTAAGGTGAATAGCCAGAGGTTCTAGCGCTAGATTAAAAAGTAAGGGCGACAGGGGACACCCCTGTCTAGTCCCTCTCTGCAACGTTATAAACTGAGATAGTTCACCATTTACTAATAGTTGAGACCTAGGATAGGCATAAATCTTTTTAATTAACTGAATCATATTCCCCTCAAAGCCAAATTTCTTAAGGGATAAGAATAGATGCTCCCAAATAATAGAATCAAACGCTTTTTCTGCGTCGATAGTGAGTAAGGCCAAGTCTGGTGGTAGTTTTTTCTTCGGTATCTGTGATATATTATAATAATGATCCACAGTGACTAAGACCCTCCGCATATTTCTTACCGCATTCCTCCCCGGGATGAATCCAGATTGGTCACTATGAATCAAATTGCCGACCACTTTTTTTAATCTGTCTGCTATAATGGCCGTTAATATCTTATAGTCCTGATTTAGGAGTGAAATTGGACGATAAGACCCCAGTTCCTCTGCTGCTTTCCCTTTCTTATGGATTAATGTCACTGTGGAATCTGTGAAATAACGAGAATTTAATCTCCCCTGTATCAAATAACTATTGTACAATTCCACAAGTATTTTCGAGATATCCTTCTTAATTATTTTATAAAATTCGGCCGGAAGACCATCCGGTCCCGGGGCCTTATTAGTTTTAATTCGGTCTATCATCTTTATCACTTCCTCTTCTGTTATAGGGGAGTTCATCAACTCTAACTCTTTTTCCTCGATTTTTGGGAGCTGTATCTTTTGCCAGAACTCAGACATTCTCTTTTCATCTATATCTACCTTTGCATATAGTTTCTGATAATATCTGTGGAAGGCCTCTCTAATCTCTATTGTTTGAGTATACCTTTTACTCCCTTCTTTAATAATTGGTATTATATTATTTTTTTTCCTATAGTTAATTATTTTTGCCAGATGTTTCGTAGCAATCCCCTGATAACCTTGGCAGAATGCTCTTATACGCATATCCTCCCTGGCGCCTTTTTCCCTGATAAGTGTCTCACGCTCTAGTTTGGCCTTTTTATAATTATTCCATGACCCGCTGTTTGGAGTCAACACATACCTCCTATATGAATTTTTAAGATGGTTCATTAATTGGAATTCCCTCTCTGATAGCTTTCGCTTCCTCTTAACCATATAGCCCTTGACCTCACCTCGCAGCACCGCTTTCCCTGCTTCCCAAAGTACTTCAGGGCTACTCACATCCAACCTATTCTGACTATAATACGCCTTCCATTTTTCTGATAGAAAATTCCTGAACTTTTCATCTTGAAACATAAATTTTGGGAAGCTAAACGTATTTCTATTCTTGTCTTGGACCATTGTATCCTCAATCTGCAGACTTATTATTGCGTGGTCCGATAAAACTATCTCGTCAATATGGGACTCTATTCCCAACGTCAGGAGTCTCCCATCTATCAAGAACATATCTAACCTAGAAAATTTTTTAAATGCTCTGGATTCACACGAAAATGTGCGCTCATCAGGGTGCTGAAGGCGCCAGATATCTTTTAAATTTAACGCCTTAGTGAATTCCCGTAAGAGCTTAGCTTCTCTCTTATGTTTCCTAGTGGCTCCAGATCTAAATCTATCTACCTCTGGATACATGGTTGCGTTAAAATCACCTGCCATCACTAAATTTTGTCCCAAATAATTAACAGCTTTATTTTTAATCATCTCCCAGAATTCTGGTTGAATTTCATTTGGGCCATAGATATTACAAAGCGACCACAGTCTATTATTTATTTCAACTTGTAAAAACATATATCTCCCCCTGGGGTCTAATATTTGATTCTTTATTACATAGGATAGGTTCCTATTAAACATTATAGCTACTCCACATTTCCTATTATTACAGGGGGTTGCTATAATATCAGTAATCCAGTTTGTTTGAAGCTTTTGAATTTATGTAGCCTTCAAATGCAGTTCTTGTAAAAAAATAATATCTGGCTTATGACGTTTTAGCAGCCTAAGCACATTCTTTCTTTTTATGGGCGAGGTAATACCTCCTACGTTCCATGACACACACTTCAACATTCAAACTCCGAGTTAAAACGAAAAAACTTCATTATCCTTAACAGTTTATTTTCTACCTCTTTTTCCGGGAGTGAGATCCAGTCTGTCCGGCCTACCGCGCCTGGTGTTCCCCGGCGGTCACCCAACCCGGTACTGACCAGGCCCAGCCCTGCTCCACTTCCGAGATCCAACGGGATCGGGTGTTCAAGGCCGTTACGGTAGCCCTGTAACAGACAATATAAGGCCATCAAGACGGGGGAAGAGAGAGAAGAGAAGAAAAAAAAAAAAAAAAAAAAAAAAGGGGCTTAAAAAGAAGAGGGAAACCCCCCTTTCCGCTGACAAAATAAAAATCATCTCTAACATTCATTGTTATATTTCCAATTTTTTTTAAAAGACCTGAGTACTTATCATAGCGCTACACCTTTTTCTGAACAGTATTTTTTTGCTTCTATTGCTGTGTTTAATATGGTCATATTTCCTTCTGAGAAAATTACAATTTTGGCTGGATACCTCATATTTGCCTGAATTCCAGCTTTAATTAAACTTGAGCAATAGGGTGCCATAACTTTCCTTTTTGAGGAAGTTTCACTTGAGAAATCCTGAAATAAAAAGACAGGATTTTTACCTATCTTAAACCCCTGAATCGTTCTATAGTGTCTCATAATCTGTAATTTATGTTGAAAATGTAAGTACTTGACTATCACCATTCTAGGGCATGGATTACCTTCTTGAGAATCCCTTACAATTCCTGTTCTGTGTGCTCTTTCTACTTGTATTTTTTCAGCGGGCTGCACTCCAAGTAATTGAGGTAGAGTGACTGAAGCAAATGTTACCAAATCTTGATACTCACTTGACTCAGGCAGTCCAATTATGCGTATATTATTTCTACGGGACCTGTCCTCCAGGTCCTCTATCTTAGTTTGCATCATTTTTATCTTGTTTTCATAATTCGACCAATTGGAATCTTGTGCATTCTGTCTGTCCTCAACTACTGAGATTCTTTCCTCTACTTCTAATATCCTATTTGAGAATGATCTAATCTCACTAGATAAGGCGGCTATCTCCTTCTTCACAGATTCAAATTGGGGTAGGAGCATCTCTGCCAGCTGATTGAGTGTCAGCTGTTTCTCACTACCTGCCGATTGAGTATCCATATTGTCCTCCAACCCTATCTCTTGTGTTGTTTTAGACTTTTTATCTTTTTTGGGGGGCATCATGGGTGATCTGACTTTGAGATTAGGGATGTACCTTTCCATGAAAAATAGTTAAAAAAATAAGTGTTGATGTGTGCTTAGTGTAATACCCTTTCTACCCTTTCCCCCTTTACCCTTCCTTATCCCCTAGAGAGAAAAAACAAAGAAAAAATTAGAAAGTGAAGATAGGCCACTCTCTTAAACCAGAGTGGTTCAGATACAATACTTGGTGGTGATGCTGCAAAAAATGTGTAAATGTGTTTAACAGCACTGACCCTTAAAAAACGGACTGTGCAAGTGGAAGGGTGTCCGTTCAGGGATCTTAGTGAGGCTTCTAAAGCCTATGGATTGTGATGTGAAAAAAACAAAAACAAAAAAAAAAACAATTAAATAAATGTGAAATGACTATATATATAACGTGCAATCTCCCCTAATTCCCTATCTCAACTTATAATCTGACTTGATTTCCTTCTCTCTCCTATGACCCCACAAAAAGGAACAATTATGTTATGCCTAAAAAAAAAACAGCGCACAAAACAGGCAGTACATGTTACAATTTGTTATATGCAATAATCATTAGAAGTCAGCGTATACAATTCAGACTGTTAGTGGTCAAAGTTCCTCCCCTTTCTCACTCTCCCCTTCTTTAATATAAACTTTAAGCAAAGTCCTGTTCTCTCCTTCAGGGGTTTCCAAAGAGAATGTCAGTATCTATTAGGGGAAGGAGTTAACAGCCACTGTTAGTTCATCGCTTATTGCCAGTTTTTATAAACTCAGTTTCCACCGCACAGATCTTAGGCAAACAAAAGGGAAAGCTGACCTCCTCTCCTTTTGTATTATCGTCACCAGGCAAAAAACATATAAGAAAAAAATAACGGTGTCCGCCACTAGTATTTTATATGTGACCAGGTTCTTTCAGCGAGGACTCAATACTATCCATACTTCACATATACTCAGGGTCTCACAGCTACCCCACCACTCAAGTGAACCAATAATGTCTTTCAATTATACTCCAAACTTTACAATTCTTCTGCCCCCATTCCACACCGTACTAATAGTTCTGAAGAGAGGGACAGGAATCTGTATCTCCTATAGGCACACAGACGTATCGCTACATAGGCTATACTTGCTTGCCCTGTTGCGCGTCTGCCGTCCTGGATCTACGTGCTCCGTCTTCCCCTTTGTCTCACCGCTTACCCGGTCTCAGGTAGGACACCTCCCGTCTGCTTCCGGGTGAAACAGCTGATCGACGTGCGCTGCCCAAAGTGTAGAACTGTATTCCATCCTTAGTACAGTCTGTGCAGCGGCTTCCGGGGGCTATTGAAGGCACTCAAACCTCCGCTGTGTCTTCTTTCAATTACTGCTGCTGCAGTTAAAGAGTCCGGTGTGTGTGGTAGTGGCCGATACCAGGCGGCCAAACTCGGTTACGGGGGACTTCCGACGAAGGTGGTTTGCTCTCCCCAAGCGGGCTATTCGTTCCCGACAATAGGAGAATCAGTGGCGGGGTAAGTTGGAAGCGGCTCTCTCTCACAGAGTATCAGCGTGTACACCTGCTGCACCTGTTACACGCTCCTCCCACAGGAAGTCCACACCAATATTTCATTATTATTAATTCTTATGTCTAAGTCTAAGAAATTAATATTTGTAGCACTTATTTCATAAGTAAGGTCTATACCAAATCTATTATTCTTAAAATCTTCAATAAAAATCTTTAAAAGTTCCTCATCCCCCCTCCAAATAATGATAATATCGTCGATGAAACGACGATAGAGCACCAAATTTGCCTCCCAGTGGGAACCATGTATCAATTCCTCTTCTATAAGTCCCATAAATAAATTCGCGTAACTGGGGGCGAATTTGGTGCCCATCGCCGTTCCCTTGGTTTGCATATAAAATTGATTATTAAAACTAAAATAATTATTTGTTAAAATAAATTTAATACTTTCCAGTAGGAAATCTATCTGCTCAATTGGTAATTCTCCTCCTTTCAATAAAAAATGTTCTACTGCTTCTAAACCAAAAATGTGTTGTATGTTCGTGTATAAAGAACACACATTGCATGTTGCAAATATAAGCCTTTCATTCCACTTTATTTTCTTTAAGAAGTTCTGTAGAGTCCTTTAGATATGAGGGCAATGTAACCACATAATGTTGTAGGAATTTATCCACAAATTCTGACAGATTAGATGTTATTGATTGAATCCCAGAAATAATAGGTCTTCCGGGGGGATTTATTAGTGATTTGTGGATCTTGGGTAGGTAATAAAATATTGGAGTTCTAGGGAAGTCTACTTTTAGAAAACTATACTCTTTGCCATTGATAATTCCTACATTATGAGCCTTATTTAATATTGTGTTTAATTCTTTTTTTAATTTTATTATTGGATTTAGTTTGATTTTTTTATATGTTTCCTCATCATCCAATAATCTATTAGCTTCTTTGATATAATTGTCTGTATTGAGTATGACCGTACCACCTCCTTTATCCGCCTGTTTTATAGTGATTCTGGGGTTACTTTGTAAATCTTTTAGAATGTAATTTTCTTTTTTGGTTAGATTATAAGTCATTTTGTTAAGATCCATCTCTTCAATATCCTTTTTATGTATGTATTGTATGTATTTTTTTAATGTACTATATTAGACACGTAATAAATTTGTTATATATATATATATGCTAATCATAAGCGATTATTTTGGTTTTGAGTTGATAGTTTTTAATTTGATAATTAGGCTATCTTTTCACTAATCATTTGGTAGAGCCTCTGAGCGCACTCACATATCTGGTTTTGTTGCACATAGTCAACAGGTTTGCAAGAAACATGTTAAGAAAAAAGGCGCAAATTCACTGCCAAAGATTTGAGAAGAATCAAACGTAAAGCTTCCAGGAACCCATTATCCTCCAGGGCTGTTATATTCCAGAACTGCAACTACCTGGAGTGCCCAGAAGTAAAAGGTGTTCAGTGCTCAGAGACATGCATCAAAGTACTCCACTGCGTGGCTAGCAAGTAAAGGCCTTAAAAATTAAAGAATAATAACATGGCCCCCTTCCTCACCTGACCTAAACGCTATTTAGAACTTTTGGGCCCTTCTTAAATTGGAGATTTATGGTGAAGGAAAACAATACACCTATCTGAACAGTGTCTGGTAGGCTGTGGTTGCTGCTGCACATAAAGTTGTTAATAATGCAGATGTCAAAAAGCCGACAACATCACTGACATGTGAATATGTTCTGCCTCTGACATACAGTGCAACAATACCTAAACTCCAGCTTGGCCGCACTAAGTATGAAGATCTGGAGCTTGGCCAGCTAGCACTATTATGGGTTTAAAATAAGAGAGTAGTTTTGAAAAGATCTGCTGGCACAAAAGCAAATGCAATAGCATTATGAGTAGTAAATGTTAAATGCCCCTTTAATTTAAGTATTAATAAAACAAGCTCAGAGTATCATTTACTATATAATGTAATTTACAGAGAGATGTTACATATGATCTTAGATACAAAGGGCAATTATATAAATCAGCCTACCACAATTAGTGCCATATATTCCACTTTCCTTAAACTGAATGGTGCAATAAGTGTATCTGTAATCCTGTAAACAGAAAATATAGTAACAATTATAATTCAACAAAAAGAAGTCAGAAACATATCTGACATAAAGAAAAAGTATAGTCATTTCTATAAAAAGGAGCATATATAAAACTATATATATAAAACTATTCTCCTATTTCACAATAAGCTACAGCATTGGACATGTCATAACACAACAAAAGTGTGTGTGAGGAGAAAGTAAATTGCTAATAATCAATGATTATTGATTATTGCGCGAACCCGACGCTTGCAAAAAGCCGAACTAAGAATATTGTGCACGCTAACATATTCCCCAGCTATAAACATAGGTGGTATACAAGATAACATTTATAGGGATCAAATGGGTAGAGGGCCCTGCCAAGAGTTGCACTGTTGTAGTCGGCTCTTATGAAGACAATTTACAAACAGCTGGGCTCATAGGATTACATTCTAAGGGGTTCAAGGGGAAAGCAATAGAGTTAGGAAAGGTTAGTGTAGGTTATATGCATCCCTGTATAGTAGAGTCTTTAGGGAGCGCTTGAAGCTGTTAAAAATAGGCGAGTCTTGTGGAGCAATGTTTTTTTGTGATGTTTTTGTGATTTTTTGGAACAATATATATATATATATATATATATATATACATGATTATATATAAATTAGGTATAGATATATAAAGATATATATATAGAAATGTCTATTTATAAATACTTAAACATATTCCTCTATGTGCAGAACATTAAAATGCAAAATACTTACAGTAAAAACACAGTATAACACTTTATTAAATATAAATATTCCATAAATATGTTTTTACATGTTTTCATGTATCCAATCTGATTGGAACAGTCAATAGAATGCCAGCTCAATCCTATTGGCTGATTGCATCAGCCAATAGGATTTTTTTCTACCTTAATTCCTATTGGCTGAATCTATCAGCCAATCGGAATCTAAGGGACGCCATCTTGGATGACGTCACAAAGAAACATTCATTCTGAAGAAGCCGTCGATTGAAGAGGATGCTCCGAACCGGATGTCTTGAAGATGGAGCCGCTCCGTGTCGGAAGGATGAAGATAGAAGATGCCGTCTGGATGTAGACTTCTGCCCGTCTGGAGGACCACTTCTCCCGGTAAGTGAATCTTCGGGGGTTAGTGTTAGGATTTTTTAAGGGTGTATTGGGTGTTTTTTTTTAGGTTAGGGCTTTGGGCAGCAATAGAGCTAAATGTCTTTTTAAGGGCAATGCCCATCCAAATGCCCTTATCAGGGCAATGGGGAGCTTAGGTTTTTTTAGTTAGGGTTTTATTTGGGGGGGTTGGTTGTATGGGTGGTGGGTTTTATTGTTGGGGGGTTATTTGTTGCTCCGCAAAAGGCCCTTTAAAGGCTAGTGATAGTTTAGTAGGCTAGGGTTTTTTTTTATTTTGTGTTTTTTTTGTTTTTTTTGATAGGGCTCTTGGATTAGGTGTAATTAGTTTAAATATCTTGTAATTTGTTTTTTTATTATTTGTAATTTAGTGTTTTGTTTTTGTAATTTAGCTAATTGTATTTAATTTAGGTAAGTTATTTAATTGTAGTGTAGTGTTAGGTGTTAGTGTAACTTAGGTTTGGGTTTATTTTACAGGTAAATTTGTATTTATTTTAGCTAGGTAGTTATTAAATAGTTAATAACTATCTAGTAACTATTCTAGCTAGTTAAAATAAATACAAACTTGCCTGTAAAATAAAAATAAACCCTAAGTTAGATATAATGTAACTATTAGTTATATAGTAGCTAGCTTAGGGTTTATTTTATAGGTATTTAGTTTTAAATAGGAATAATTTAGTTAATTATATTAATTTTATTTATATTTATTTAAAATATATTTAAGTTAGGGGGTGTTAGGGTTAGACTTAGGGTTAAAGGGTTAATAAATTTAGAATAGTGGCGGCGACGTTGGGGATGGCAGATTAGGGGTTAATAAGTATAATGTAGGTGGCGGCGATGTTAGGGGCGGCAGATTAGGGGTTAATAATATTTAACAAATGTTTGCGAGGCAGGAGTGCGGCGGTTTAGGGGTTAATATGTTTATTATAGTGGCGGCAATGACCGGAGCGGCAGATTAGGGGTCAATATTTTTATTTTAGTGTTTGTGATGTGGGAGGGCCTCGGTTTAGGGGTTAATAGGTAGTTTATAGGTATTAGTGTACTTTTTAGCACTTTAGGTATGAGTTTTATGCTATGGCTTTGTAGCGTAAAACTCATAACTACGGACTTTAAAATGCGTTAGGAATCTTGGTGGTAGTGGCTGTACCGCTCACTTTTTGGCCTCCCAGGACAAACTCATAATACCGACACTATGGAAGTCCCATAGAAAAAAGCCTTTACGAAATTTACGTAAGTAGGTTTGCGGTAAGGCCAAAAGAGTGTGCGGTACACCTATACCTGCAAGAGTCGTAATACCAGTGGGCGTAAAAAAGCAGCGTTAGGACCTGTTAATGCTGCTTTTTTACCTTAATGCACAACTCGTAATCTAGCCGAAACAAAATTATTAAAAATACAAAAATGAAACCTAATCTCTATGAAAATAAAAAAGCCCCTCCTAATAAAAACACCCCCTAAACTAAACTACAATAGACCTTAAAATGGCCTTTTGTAAGGCATTGCCCTAGGTTAAACAGCTCTTTTACATTTAAAAATGACTAAATCCCCCCTAACAGTAAAAACACCCAACCCACCAAACCCCCCCCAAAAAATAACACTAAAAAAACCTAAACTACCCATTGCCTTTAAAGGGGCATTTGTATGGGCAATGCCCTTAAAAGTGCATTCAGCTCTCTCCCAGCCCATTAAATCCCTAATCTTAAAAAAAAAAAAAATCTTAACACTAAGCCCCAAATAGGTACTCACCGTTCTTGAAGTCCGGCGAAGAAGGTCTTCTTCTCCATCATCTTCTATCTTCATCCGTAGTGAAGGCAGCGCAAAGCAGAGGTGCGGAGCTGGCTTCCCCGATGTGTGGATCCTCAGCGGCTGTTTTCAACGGTAGCGGTCCTAGGCGGCAGTGGTGCTCGGCGGCGTGGAGGCTCCTCTTCATGCAATCGTCCATTGCACACTGACGATTGAATGCAAGGTCCCCCATATTTATTGGGGTGCCTTGCATTCCTATTGGCTGAAATTTTTAAATCAGCTAATAGGATGAGAGCTACTGAAATCTTATTGACTGATTTGCAATTGATTGCGGTACCTTGTATTCAATCTTCAGTGTACGATGGACATTGGATGAAGAGGAGCCTCCATGCCACCGAGGAACGCCGCCGCCCCGGGGAAAAACTTTGCCATTGAGAACCGCCGCTGAGGATCCACACATGGAGGAAGACAGCTCTGCACCTCCGAGCTCTGCACCACCGCTCAGTGCTGCCTTTTTTTCCGGATGAAGATAGAAGATGAAGATTATTTTCGTACTCTGCCAAATCTCATATCTCCATTTCCACATTTAGAATTCTAATTGCTATATTGTGCAGCATACAGCAAATTAAAAATATCTTAGCAACCATCTCTGGGGCATATTGCAGGACTCCACCTGAGTTATCTAAACACCGGAATCTACTTTTTAAAACTCCAAATGTATGTTCTATGGCACATCTAGTAGATTTGTGTGCTTCATTATACTGTAATTCTTCTTCAGATGAAGGATGGTTGACCACGAAAAGCATGAATAGCCAGAATCTCCTGCATGCAATAAACCAACAATTTATATTAACAAAAAGATTAATTTAATACTATACTATACATATATAAATATTCATAAGAGACTATTTACCTAGAAGAATACCCTCTGGCATTTCTCCCTCCTGGAACTTGTAATATATAGCGGAATTTCTCAGAATAAAAGAGTCATGGGTTGATCCTGGAAATGCTCATGATTCTAAAGTTGGCAAGACATATTACGTGTATGTTGAGGGAATGAGTTTGCTTCCTGGCATGATACACCTCTTATTTTGCTTTTGGAGGCTGCACAGATACATGAGTACAATCAATAGCGGCCCAATATGTTGGGCATCCCAGCAATTTTGTAGAAATTATATTTTAAAGTATGCCTTTCCTCGGGTGTCTTGGGGAAATGCACATAACGTGTAAGACGTTCGAGTAAGGCATTCATAACAATCTTTAGATGCCTTGAGAAGGTTGGCTGACTCATCTCAATCACTATGCTGGTCACTGACTGAAAAGATCCAGTAGCCAGAAAATGAAGAACAGAAAGGAGTTTGACCATAGCAGGTATTACTCTTGTCCGTGCTTTAAGGGGTTCTAGGGAGTATTTGATTTCATCATACAGTCTCTCTATGGAATTCCTATTGAGCTAGAATCTCTTAATAATCTCCCTATCACTCAAAGCATGAAGAATATTCTTGGGAGAAATACTTTTTGGCACTCTTATGCGTCTTTGTCGATGCTCTTCTACAGCTTGTGCAGCATGATGCGCCTGTTGCTGGTTAATTAAGCTCCTCCTTCTGCAGTAAAAAAGTATAGCAAATGTAAAGATATTCATCATGTTCATTGCTAATGACTGTATGATAAAACAAACAGCATATAACTAAACATTTCTGTGTTGGTAGACACATTCTTTTATAATGTAGTAAAATACCCTTGATTCCTATGGCATTCGCATGCTCAAAGGTGGCGAATTGAACATTAGGTTTGCTGCGTTGAACAAAACGTGAGCGTACCAGTTGAATGTTTCATAAATTTTAATTTGGTAGAATAGAGTCGTGTGCAAAGGCGACTTACCAGTAGAATGCTCAAATACCGTGAGCATTGATTTGCATCAAAATAATTTTGCAGGAGAGTATGTTCCAGCAAACTGTGCTACATTTTACTATGTTGACAAAGTGTTTACACTTTGTATCAATTTTGTGTTCAATTTGACGCGGAAATATTTTTCAAAGTTGTCTTATTTAGCAAAACTAAACAATTTATATACAAATCTCAAGGTGTTAACAAATGTATTTACAATTTAAATCAAAAATTTTAGTTTAAGTAATTAAAATGTATTATCTTGATCTTGTGAAATAAGCATTTTATAGTCGATATACCAACGCACATTAAATAACCAGCTACCATGAGCTTGCAGTAGCACTTTACACTCAAGTTCATTAACCAGAGATCAGATATCTGGTTAATAAAAAAATGTCCCCCAATCATTCCCAAAATAAAGTATAAGGTGCCTTTTTTAAAGGGTTTACATGAGCGGATGTGGGGGGTTAGAAAAAAAATGGTGCTGAAAATTGCCTTTACATTGAGTTCTATGCGACCTTTGTTTGTACTATCAATATATATGTATATGCTTATATACATATATATTAATGTGTTAATTATGTATATACACATATAAACACATACATATATATATGTATTCATTCATATACATATATCTTATGTTGCCTAACAATGCGCAACTTACCCCCTTTGCTGCGCTAGGTTCCGTGCCGTGTCTATCGGCATCAGAACGAGGCTTCAATTGGAGCCTGTGGAAAAGTGCTCTCATGAGCACAAAGCTTCCATGCAATGTGAATGAATATTTGCGTGCGCTGGTATTACGAGTGTATCGCAAATATTGCGCTTCCAAAAGCGCAATTTTGCACTCCACTCGTGATCTGGCCCTTAGTAATTACTTCACAATTCAAATAATTGTTATTGTGATTGATGGGTTTGATAAATTGTTACCATTTTCTCAATGTCTGGCTTCATGTCATTTACGAGGAGTCTTAAATGGTTATGTTCAGAGATCTGGAGTAGATTTCTTTGTTTGGAGCATAGTTGTAAAACTGCATTAACAAATAAACTCTGTGTAAAGTGTATTCTACTTACAAAATGTTATGTAATGTGCACCACCCAGATTATTTCCATTGACAGCAAACAGAAAGCTGGAAATCCATTGACAGATGACTGTGTGCAAAGCTACTCACAACAGGCCTTTGCTGTGTTTTCTATTACTACATAGTAATTATGAACTGTGCAGGTAATGTTAATAATACATGCTAATGTACAGTGCTGGCTAAAAAAACAAAGAATGTCAAAAATGGCTGCAGTCTATCACAGTCAGAGAGAGTGTAAGTTGCTGATAACACTTGACTATAATGAAAGCAAAGAGCTGTAAAATGTTGAATATAGAGCAAGGAACTTTGTTTACACATTTAAGATATAGAGACGGCTATTACTATAATTATGCTTGTAGGGGCCCACTAGCATTATCTTGTACTCCTTGCCTCTTAGTACCCCTATGATAATCCCAGTGAGCCCCTTGCCTCTTTTGTGTCTTTTTGAACCCCACTCACAGGGGCCTCACCGTTTACTTTGTGAACCACTTTTCTAGTGGATTGTAATGGGGACCTTAGTTAAATAAAATAAGATACTTTAAGGATATCAGCTAATATATTATAATATTAGTTTCAATATCACTTGAAAGAAAACTGCATAATTGGGTAGAGAACTCAGTGAACTAACATGAATAGAAGAGACAAAAAAATAAACAAAACACTTAAAGCTTCACATAGCAACCACTTTTAGTTGTTTACATCTCATTATATTTACAGATGTGTTCCAAATTTCAAATGTTATAAAAAAAATATAATTTTGAATAAAATTGATTATTTTTAGTTACTGGCATGAAAATAACTTATTTCGTATCTCTATTGAATCATCCATCAAGTCTTTCAAATGGAAATATTAAAACAAATAATGTATTCATGGACTGCTTAAGATTTTAACACCTGTACAGTACAACTTATTTTTAAATTATACAATTAGCTATCATTTATTTGCTTTATTTTCTAGTTTACATATTAATAGTAAAATTGCATGACTATGGTCATTTTAGGTAAAGTATTCAAAAAGTTTTTAGAGTACATTTTTGGTACAGAATACAACATTTAAAAAGATTTGGATATACTTATTTATACAATTTCAACAATTAACCTAACCTCTACCTTTTATACATATTTATACTGTGTGTGTATATATATATATACTGTATATATATATACATATATACATATATATGTATATATACTCATGCACACAGAAGGATGTATCTCCCAAAATGGAGAATCATGAGTTTAAAAGGGATATGAAACCCAAAAAATAATTTTGCCATTCAGACAGAGCACACAATTTGTAAAAAGTTTCCAATTTACATTTATTATCAAATTTGCTTTATTCCCAAGAGATTCTTTTTTTGCAGAGATACTCGTAGGTGTCTGGAGCACTACATGGAAGGAAATGGTGCTGTCATCTAGTGCTCTTGTAAATAAGATTCTTGCAAAGCTGCTGTATATAGTGCTCCAGAAATGGATAGTCCTCCTAAACTTATGTCCCTCTTTTTTAATGAAAGATACCAAGAGAACAAAGAAAAATGGTTAAAATTGCATGCTCTATTGGAATCATGAAAGAAAACGGTACTCAGTCTATCAACCTCAGAAAGGTTAACAAAACATTTTCAACCATACAACCCTAAAGTTGTTTGAATAGGTAGTAGCAGCAAGTTTGTATTATTGGCAGGACCAATTCAGAGAAATTAATTTGGGTAATAATAAAGTATTATTCTTGAGCTGAAGGTGGGAAATTAACCAACTAAGCCATCTTGCTGATCTCTTTTAACTCAATGACTCCAACGTTTTCCTCATTGTTATTTCTTTAATATATACTTAGTAAAATATGATAGAGATATGTGTCGCTTTTTTTGTCAATATCTGTGCCTGGTTTATTTGAATTCAACTAGGATTTTCTATACAATGACTAGAAGCATACGTTCTTCTGATTGTATGCTCCATCATCTCACAGCTATTGGAATGAAGGTATACTATATGGTTTTTGTATTTCTGTATTTATGTATTTAAAATTGCAAAGATGTGTCAGAGAAAAACGTTTACTTGTTAAACTATACAATATACTAAAAATCTGAGGTGTTTGGGGGGAAAAAAATAATTGCTCAAAATGTTAAGAAAACTACTTTATTCCTGAATTTTGCATTTCAGCATCTGCATCTTTCTTTATTTTATCTGCCATCGTAATCAAGTTTATTCATACTTCACAAACATGACATTAGCGATAACTAATTCAGTTGAGGTTTAAGCATTTCAGCAATTTTTTTGTGCTAATGTTATACGTTATACGCTGCTCATTTGCAGTTGTAGGATAGTGAAAGCAGAATTCTGAATTATATTTATGTACTTTAAAAACATTCAGTTTATAGCAGGTTAGGGAAAAAGGATCAATAATGCATTTAATTATCTGTGATTTTTATAATCGCCTCATTGCTCATACTTATACGTTGACATAGCCAATCTACATTTTGCATGTGTTAACGGGAAATCTCATTACAACCTATGTTTTTGATAGAAATTTTATTAGAAAGTCGTTTCTTTTCTGGACCTCAACTACAGAAACAAAATCTCTATGGAATGTTATTACATATCAAGGTTAATCTTAAGTGACGGTTATAAGAATTACGAATATTGCAGCTGAGATACAATCAACCAATTTAGAATATTAAATGTCAAATTATTCAATTCACAACTGCCATTTTATTTAATTATTTCTTTCAATAATATGAAACAAATTTTAAATAAACATCAATCTATTAATATAATTTGATAACCGTCTAAAAATATTTTAACATGTCTATTATTAAAGGGAAACTATCATACACTTCTGTATTTGTTATTATTTTTAAAAATGCATATGGTATCTCATGTGTGGAGCTAATAAATATTCATGATTAATAATAAAAAAAACAGCCTGGCTAAATAATCTTCTTAAATGTCTCTAAATGCTTTATATAGTAGTATCATGTGTATTGTTCCAATCTTTGTAGCCTGCATTCTATGAAATCACATAGCCACACTACAATATGAATATTCACTTAAAAGGATAGCATAATAAGGTCTTAGTCAAGGTCATGTTAGCTGTCTGTATAAAGCCTAATGTGCTACAGGAATATTAAAGGGACAGTTTACCCTATTTTTTTCTCCCATCTAATTTATTCCCAATTATTTTTTATTTTTTATTTATTTTTTTATATATTTTTATTGAGGTTGTGCGAAAACATTACAGCTTATATAAGACATGTCAGTAAGACAAACATAAATGGTACATTTCAATGTGACAATTTCTATACAATTAGAAGACAAAATTCTCAATAGGACTAATCTTATGGAACCTCTTTTTCTATTTTACTTGAGCTGAAATTAACAATTTAAATGGTCTCTTTTGGACCTGTAGGTTTAAAATAATTTAACAATTGGTACTTTAAATGATAGCAAGAATGAGTTATTAGATGCGTAATGTTAAACTCAACTTATAAATAGGAGTGAACAATGTTAGTAAACTGGTGTAGGTGAAGAGTTACTGTTAGAAAAATCTTAGGGGGTGCGGCATAGACTAGATAAGCCGCATAGTTAGTCTTCCTCATCAAGGAAGCATGTTGTATGGGGGGGGGGGGTAGTCATTAAAACATGGTAGGCCGTATACGGTAAAGGTCATATCTCCATATGAAAACTTATTAATTGGCTACACAGATTGTAGTTTACCTTAGAGGAGAATATACTTGACCGTTGCGGGAAACATATCCTTCTCAATCTATTGGTGATATATACTATAGGTCACTATCACAAATGTTAGAGTGAAAGAAGGGATATAGGGGTGGGAATGTAGGTCTAAAACTTGTTCTCAGGGTCATATGGCATGTTTACACAACCATAGGTATGTTCAGTGGTTAAGAGGGTTATTAATACTCAGAGTTTAGGGAAGCCAACATTGCATAGGCAACACATTTTTAAGCAAAACAGTGTACAGAACATAACCACGGCCGCTGGCAGCTCCTCTCATGAAATAAGTAGATTACAACTATGAATGTGTGGTACATGGCTTCCCCGACTCAGTTACAGGAGAGAATAACCATTCACCTCAAAAATCTCTGTTGCGTAACCTAGAATAGAGATTACCCTTCAAGCTATATAGGATCCATTGATCGCATAGTTATTTAGGCCATAGGGCAGAGGTCATTAAATATGCTATGTCTGTCATTAGGTTTGATTGGGGAGCATAAGGAATATCTGTCATATCTTTACATAAACAATTGTGACCCATGTAGTGGGGGACAATTAACTAGCACACTAACAAGAGGAGTGAAATAGTAACAACATATATATGCCCAAATCTTATTAGAACCAATACTACATTTAGCCAATATAAAAATTTGAAATAACAAGCGTGAGTAGCAATAGGAGGTGTTACAGCCCATCTTGCTCAAGATTGTGCACTCATTTATCTCACAAAGCTTAATGCCGCTGCTTAGAATCCCGTAGTATCACCACCACCACGTGGGCAGAACAGTGAGCATACAAGATAGCCGACAGCAACTATATGATAACTGATCCGGTCTAGGAATAAACTTTTCCTAGGAGCTTAATGGTAAACAAACCTCAGCACTAGAGCAAACAGGGAAAACGTTTCAGATAACACTGGTATATATGACACAATGGATTTTGAAAAAAAATTAGAATAAAAAATAGAATATATATCTATGTACACACATTTTATCACAGTCTAATGACAAATTTAGCCTATGCCTCGTTTGAGGCCTCTCTGCGTGGCAAACGTCGGCCTAGCAATGCCAGGTTGAGGTATAGGAGATGTTAGATGTATAACAGTACAAGACCATGCACAAGATGTGAGCTTCTGTCCACAGATACTTAGGTATCCATATCTGATAGTCAATGACCCTTTAATATGTGTCCCGGCCAAGATCTTGCTCGGAGCAGAGACCGCTAATTCCCCAGGTTGCCAGTCAAAGTTCAAACAATCCTCACACTGCCCCTCAACATCACCAATATTCTCTATACGGACACTCTCCTTTATATTGCTCGGTTTATTAGGCATCCGACCTGCTACATACCCACAAAGCGAGCCATCAGTGATCTCCGAACAGCAGAGCACCAGGGAGGACAAGCTTGTCACCAAGGGTGGTGGACGCTGGGGCCCCAAAGCGTCGCCTCCATAGAACTCACCGACCTCACTATCTTTATCCCTCTGATCCAAAGGAGCATCAGTAGGCGGCCGATATGCCGCTTCCAGTAGCGGGATGAATTTCTCTCTGTGTTGCTGTAGTAAGCAGGCAATTTCCCGCAGTAGAGTATTGGGATCCATGGTAAGTATTAGGCCCTAAATGTTCTGATGAACGCTGCGAAAACTTGTGTCGCCTGAAAAGTTAGAGCTGAAATCTAGGCTGGGGCATTGAAGTTTGCCGTATCACAAAATGGCCACGCAGCAGGCAATGCATCGACTCTAAGAGAGCGCCGCTGTAGAGTTCTATCGTGACTTCACCCATTTCTGTACGGTTCTGCTCTTCAGATGAGTAGGAGAGGCACTCAGGGTAGCACCATCTCTTTGGGTAGGTCTCCCCAAGATCCCGAAATGTAGTTGCTCCACGGAGTGTTCACACAAGGGCCTCTCATAAAGTGTATTGTTTCCCCTAACTGAAATATTTCTCAGTCTCCGTTTCTCTTGTCTGAGTGTCTTAATGCTTTGTCCAAAATGTAAATAGCCAGTTAGCCTGGTCAGAGCGGTCAATTATAGCTTTAAATATAGTAGTTAGCCGGAGCTATGAAATTGTATGACCGATCCGTCCTATTGCTGGCTCCGCCCCCTATTCCCAATTATTTTAACTGCTAGAGTGTATTCAATTGTTTATATCAGCATTTGAATTAGCTGATTTTTATTGTAGTGACCCTACCTATACTAACATTTTCTTTGCTTAAAGGGACAGTCTACCCCAGAATTGTTATTGTTTAAAAATATAGATAATCCCTTTATTACCCATTCCACAGTTATGCATAACCAATATGGTTATATTAATACACATTTTACCTCTGTAATTACCTTGTATCTAAGCCTCTGCAGACTGCTACCATATTTAAGTTCTTTGGACAGACTTGCATTTTCACCAATCAGTGTTGACTTATAAATAGATCCACAGGAATGAGCAAATTTGATGATAAAAGTAAATTGGAAAGTTGTTTAAAATTGCATGCCCTATCTGAGTCGTGAAAGTTTAATTCATAGCAAACATACGTCTATATTACGAGTTTTGAGCGCTATAGGGAAATTAACAAACGCAACAAAGGGTTGCTTGTGCAGGCGATATGGTTGCGTTGAGCTCCATACCGCACCAAATTACAAGTGCTGTTTTGACATGCTCGTGCACGCTTCCCCTATAGGCCCCTATTTATCAAGGTCTGGCGGACCTGATCGGACAGTGCGGATAAGGTCCGCCAGACCTCGCTGAATACTGATTAGAACAGCCAATAGAATGCGAGGTCAATCCTATTGGCTGATTGGATCAGCCAATTGGATTGAACTTCAATCCGATTGGCTGATTACATCAGCCAATAGGATTTTTCCTACCTTAATTCCGATTGGCTGATAGGATTCTATCAGCCAATTGGAATTCAAGGGACGCCATCTTGGATGAAGTCATTTAAAGGAAACTTCATTCTTCGTTTGGACTTCGTTTGAAGAGGATGCTCCGCGTCGGCTGGATTGAAGATGGACCTGCTCCGCTACGGAAGGATGAAGATAGAAGATGCCGCCTGGATGAAGATTTCTGCCATCTGGAGGACCTCTTCTGCCCCGATCGGATGAAGACTTCGAACCCTCTGGAGGACCACTTGTGCCTGGCTGGGTGAAGACGGCTCAAGGTAGGGTGATCTTCAGGGGGTTTGTGTTAGGTTTTTTTAAGTGGGGATTGGGTGGGTTCTAGAGTAGGGGTGTGTGGGTGGTGGGTTGTAATGTTGGGGGGGTATTGTATTTTTTTTACAGGTAAAAGAGCTGATTACTTTGGGGCAATGCCCCACAAAAGGCCCTTTTAAGGGCTATTTGTAATTTAGTATAGGGTAGTGATTTTTTTTATTTTGGGGGGCTTTTTATTTTATTAGGGGGATTAGATTAGGTGTAATTAGTTTAAAATTCTTGTAATTCTTTTTTTATTTTCTGTAATTTAGTGGGTTTCTTTTTTCGTAATTTAGTTTATTTAATTTAATTGTAATTAATTGTAGGTAGTTTAGGTAATTAGTTTAACCCCTTAATGACCACAGCACTTTTCCATTTTCTGTCCGTTTGGGACCAAGGCTATTTTTACATTTTTGCGGTGTTTGTGTTTAGCTGTAATTTTCCTCTTACTTATTTACTGTACCCACACATATTAGATACCATTTTTCTCGCCATTAAATGGACTTTCTAGAGATACCATTATTTTCATCATATCTTATAATTTACTATAAAAAAAATTATAAAATATGAGAAAAAAATGGAAAAAAACACACTTTTTCTAACTTTGACCCCAAAATCTGTTACACATCTACAACCACCAAAAAACACCCATGCTAAATAGTTTCTAAATTTTGTCCTGAGTTTAAAAATACCCAATGTTTAACCCCTTAATGACCACAATTTACCCTGTATGTCACTGGTCGTTAAGAGTTTTTTCAGGACATAATAGCACAAGTCTAGCAAGAACACGCTATTAATGCACTCCCTCCAGCAGGCTTTGTGGAATGTAGCAGTCTCAACGCTGGTGGCAAGACCGCGCTATAAAACAATCAAGTCCCAAAAAAAGGCCAACGACATACAGGGTACGTCGCTGGTCCTTAAGGGGTTAAATGTTCTTTGCTTTTTTTGCAAGTTATAGGGCCATAAATACAAGTAGCACTTTGCTATTTCCAAACCATTTTTTTTCAAAATTAGCACTAGTTACATTAGAACACTAATATCTTTCAGGAATCCCTGAATATCCATTGACATGTATATATTTTTTTTTAGTAGACATCCCAAAGTATTGATCTAGGCCAATTTTGGTATATTTCATGCCACCATTTCACCGCCAAATGCCATCAAATACAAAAAATAGTTCACTTTTTCACAAATTGTTTCACAAACTTTTGGTTTCTCACTGAAATTATTTACAAACAGCTTGTGCAATTATGGCATAAATGGTTGTAAATTTTTCTCTGGGATCCCCTTTGTTCAGAAATAGCAGACATATATGGCTTTGGCGTTGCTTTTTGGTAATTAGTAGGCCGCTAAAGGCCACTGTGCACCACACGTGTATTATGCCCAGCAGTGAAGGGGTTAATTAGGGAGCATGTAGGGAGCTTTTTGGGGTAATTTTAGCTTTAGTGTAGTGTAGTAGACAACCCCAAGTATTGATCTAGGCCCATTTTGGTATATTTCATGCCACCATTTCACCGCCAAATGCGATCAAATTTAAAAAAACTTTAAATTTTTCACAATTTTAGGTTTCTCACTGAAATCATTTACAAACAGCTTATGCAATTATGGCACAAATGGTTGTAAATGCTTCTCTGGGATCCAATTTGTTCAGAAATAGTAGACATATATGGCTTTGGCGTTGCTTTTTGGTACTTAGAAGGCCACTAAATGCTGCTGCGCATCACACGTGTATTATGGCTAGCAGTGAAGGGGTTAATTATGTAGCTTGTAGGGAGCTTGCAGGGTTAATTTTAGCTTAAGTGTAGAGCTCAGCCTCACACCTGAAACATCACACCCCCTGATCCCTCCCAAACAGCTCTCTTCCCTCCCCCACCCCACAATTGTCCCCGCCATCTTTAGTACTGGCAGCAACTCTGCCAGTACTAAAATAAAAGGTATATTTAGGCTTTTTTTTTTTTTAAAAAAAGCATATTTACATATGCTGATGTGTAGGACCCCCCCTTAGCCGCCAACCTTACTGATCCCCCACCAAACAACTCTCTAACCCTCCCCCTCTGCCTTAATGGGCGCCATCTTGGGTACTGGCAGCTGTCTGCCAGTACCCAGTTTAGAATAAAATTGTAGTTTTTTTTAAAATGTTCCCATTTTCTGTAGTGTAGCTCCCCCTCCACCAAAGAACAACCCCCACCCCCTCCTAGATACCTTCGGTTGTTTTTTTAAAAACATTAAAATACCCCTTTCTCCCACTTATACAAACAAAACTGTTCTGTAGTGTAGCAGTTCCCACCCGCTCCCGCCCCGTGCACGCGCCCGATCATCGGTAACGCCCCCGATCCTGCCCCCCCTCTACATTACCCGGCCCATCGATGGCCGCCCACCCGCCTCCCAAGTCGGCTCCCACCCACCAACGATACCGTCCATCGATGTCCAGTGCAGAGAGGGCCACAGAGTGGCTCTCTCTGCATCGGATGGCCCAGGGGTGTTATTGCAGGATGCCTCAAAGCGGCTGGAAGCGAGCAGAATCGCTTCCAGCCGCTTTAAACCCCTAATGTCGTACAGGGTATGTCGCTGGTCTTTTAAGACCAGGTTGTGTGCGACATACCCTGTACGACATGCATCGTTAAGGGGTTAATGGTAGTGTAGTGTTAGGTGTAATTGTAACTTAGGTTAGGATTTATTTTACAGGTAATTTTGTACTTATTTTAGCTAGGTAGTTATTAAATAGTTAATAACTATTTAATAACTATTCTACCTAGTTAAAATAATTACAAACTTACCTGTAAAATAAATATAAACCCTAAGATAGCTACAATGTAACTATTAGTTATATTGTAGCTATCTTAGGGTTTATTTTATAGGTAAGTATTTAGTTTTAAATAGGATTAATTTATTTAATTATGTATAATTTATTTCATTTAATTAAAATTATATTTAAGTTAGGGGGGGGGGTTAGACTTAGGGTTAGACTTAGGTTTAGGGATTAATAAATTTATTATAGTAGGGGCGACATTGGGGTCGGAAGATTAGGGGTTAATAAATGTAGGTAGGTGGCGGCGACATTGGGGGGGCAGATTAGGGCTTAATAAAATGTAACTAGTGTTTGCGAGGCGGGAGTGCGGCAGTTTAGGGGTTAATACATTTATTAAAGTGGCGTGATGTCCGGTCGGCAAATTAGGGGTTAATAATTGTAGGTAGATGGTGGCGACGTTCGGGAGGCAGATTATGGGTTCATAGGTATAATGTAGGTGGCGACGATGTCCGGTCGGCAGATTAGGGGTTAAAAAAATAATTTTAGTGTTTGCGATGTGGGGGGGGCCTCGGTTTAGGGGTTAATAGGTAGTTTATGGGTGTTAGTGTACTTCTTAGCACTTTAGTTAAGAGCTTTATGTTCTGGCGTTAGCCCATAAAACTCCTAACTACTGACTTTCAAATGCGGTAGGAGTCTTGACAGGAGAGGGTCTTCCGCTCACTTCTTCCAAGACTCGTAATGCCAGCGTTAGGCAAATCCCATGAAAAAGATAGGATACGCAATTGACGTAAGGGGATTTGCGGTAGCCTCGAGTCGTGGAAGAAAAGTGAGCGGTACACCTGTACCTGCCAGACTCGTAATACCAGCGGGCGGTAAAAAGCAGCGTTAGGACCCCTTTATGCTGCTTTTTTACCCTAACGCCAAATTCGTGATCTAGCCGATAGCTTTTCAATTTGTTTTGTGTTTAGCATTAGTTTCTGAGGGTTCTATGGTTGTTCCTGCAGTCATGGTACATATTGGTATCCACAACATAATACGTAGTAAAGAGGAGATATGAAAAATGGTGACGTTGGAATTCTTAGCAGTAAATGATAAATAAATATATAATAAACATAACTAAAAACTAATGGCACACATGACTGGACAGTTAACAAACATAGTAATACTTTATATAGTAATTATATAAGTAAGAGAGGAAGAGGAGGAATTTGAATGTGTGATGAGCATGCAGTGAGTATAAAAATCACTATGATTAGAAACATGCTAAATACCCCATAAAATTGCGGACTATCTGCTTTTACAAATAGAGAAGGCTGCAGATAATTATTGTGTTATATTTATGGTATGTTTTAATTACATGGACTTACATTGGGACAATGAAACTAGCATTTTGGTTAAGAGGTTTTAGAACTCAATAAATAAAACTACAAGTAATAGAGGAACCAGTTATATTTAAAGGTATTTTGGATAATAATAGAAAAATAGTATCAAGATTAGAATTCATAGATCAATTAAGATAATAGTGATCAAAGTGTGGTCACATTTTAAATCAGTTTCCATAGGCAGCATTACAAGGGCCTAACCAAATCTCTTATTTTTTTTAAAAAAGGTACATTTTAATAATTTTATGTAATTTTTAAAAGGCATACATTTGGTGACTGTATTATCAGATAATAACACAGAGAATAAATAGCAAAATAGTGGAGAAACAAGTTATTTACTGTCAGGGGGGGTTAACCTACTGGGG